>NW_010132972.1:21760-42051 GCF_000699245.1 Pterocles gutturalis | reverse complement strand
TTTGTGGCCTGGACGGGGCTGCATGAGATGCTGGTGAAGATAAGGATCGAAGGGGAGAGCATATCATAGTATCATAGAATCATAGGATGGCCTGGGTTGAAAAGGACCATAGTGATCATCTAGTTTCAACCCCCCACCATATGCAGGGCCGCCAATCACTAGAGCAGGCTGCTCAGAGCCACATCCAGCCTGGCCTTGAATGCCTCCAGGGATGGGGCATCCACGACCTCCCTGGGCAACCTGTTCCAGTGTGCCACCACCCTTTGGGTGAAAAACTTTCTCCTAATCGCTAACCTAAACCTCCCCTGTCTTAGTTTAAAACCATTCCCCCTTGTCCTATCACTATCCACCCTCGTAAACAGGCGTTCCCCCTCCTGTTTATAGGCTCCCTTCAAGTACTGGAAGGCCGCAATGAGGTCTTCCCGGAGCCTTCTCTTCTCCAAGCTAAACAAGCCCAGTTCCCTCAACCTTTTCTCATAGGAGAGGTGCTCCAGCCTCTGATCATCTTAGTGGCCCTCCTCTGCACCCGCTCCAAGAGCTCCATGTCCACACATACGGAATATTAAAAGTGGCAATTCCCGTTGCAGGAGTAGTTGAGGAAGGCAAAGAGCATCCTGAGACCTATCGCTAGAAGCCTAAAGCACCCCCATGGAAATCACGATGGGATTGCACAACAGAGCGGCGAGGCCGTACCTGGGAATTGGGGGAGATTAAAGAGAGGCTTTGGAATACTAACGAAAAAGGTATAGAAGAGGGTAACTAGGGTAATAAACAGCTGTATGGATTGGATCTAAGTGGAAGAAAATCAGGTTTTGTATTGTTTATTTTTAAAAAGCCAGATTAAGGGTTGACGCAACTGAAAAACCGCACATCATGTTGTGGGGATTGGAGGAACTGGTGCCGAAGGACCCTTCTGAAACAAAAACGCCAAAGGGGCACGAAGCAAAACCGAGAAAGGTATTAAGGGAATTTAGGGAAAGTCTTTTTACACACTCCAGCTGGTATGTGCAGAGACAGCAAAAGAAGCAAAAGTTGAGACCCGCTCAGAAGTTAATCGGGTTGCTTAAAGGGACTGGTATTTGAGGGTGTAAACACCGGCTGAATAACGGCCAGGCCCACATGGCTGCCTCCCATCCAGAGAGCAACCACCTGGCTCTGTGGTGATCAAGTGAGCTTCAATATACTCCACTTGTTGGCAGTTTTCTGCCGTTATTGGCTGAGGTTCATCAGGGAGAAGAAAAAGTTAGGGAGAAGAAAAAGTTAGGTTGCAATCCTCCGCCAGCCATTGTCACTCCAGTAATGAGAGGGGTCATTGTTCCCGTGCCCATCGGGCCTGCTAAAATGTAATTTTAGCAGCAAAGTGCGCAGTCTGTGTGTGGAAGCAGGCCGGTGGCAGGGCGGTATTTTTCTTTCTTTGTATTTAACTTGGAAAAGGCATCCAAAAACAAATGTTAACTGTGGCTGATTGCAATTATATTGATGCAGGAGGTAGCAATTTAAAGGTGAATATTGAAATTAGAAGAATGGCTGGTAATAATATGGTAAGGACAAACTATTCTTTAATTATCTTACAAGTTGTTTTGTGTCTTTGTCATGCAGAAACTGGAACTTTTTAAGGTGCCAATGACAAAGTACTTTGCTGTAATGTGGTAGGACAGACTCACAACAGCCTTTATCTTCTTGAATAACTACCACGGTTTCAACAGCCGGGATTACAGACAGACTTTATGTCAGAACAAACACTTGGGAGAATGTGTTTAACATTTTTCTTCTAAGCATAAATCTATTAATTCAGGAGGTTTTACTCTGCTTTCTTCACCAGGCATAACCTAGGGGGCTGAGCAAGACAAGAAGGACATGTGGACCCTCTTTTTTTGGTTTTGTCAGAGCCAGGCAGATATTTTTCAACTGTGTTCAGTCATTTTCTGAAAGCTGACAGTTGTCCAAACCCGTGTTAGATTCACCTCACCGCAGAGGAATGCACAGCGACCCTCTGGGCTTCCTCAGAACCTTGAGGATGGGCTCAACGGCAAAAAAAAAAAAAAAAAAAGTATTGCTTAGGAAAAAAAACAAACACACTAGGGCAAGTGGAAAGCATTTGAAAGATGACCTTGTGCTACACATATTGGTTTATTAAAAAAAATTCCCTGGAACTTGTAGCACGAGAGCATACTCTAGTGGCAACTGAGCAAAGAAAGTGCTGGTGGTTTGTGCAGTGTCTTGATAGTGAGACACCTCCCACCTTTCCACGGGAGGCTTATTCTCTCCTACCTTCTCATGTTTCGTGCTCCACGCTCAGCCCCACAGGACATACCCAAGGCAGGCAGAGAAAATAAACAGGAACTTCTAAAGTAATTTAAAAACACAACTTGAGAACATATCTCCCCAAAATGGCTGTGTACTTAGAGAGTTGTCTTTTTAGCAGGCTCTGTTGCAGATTTTCTCCTGAGAGACTCAGTTTAGAGGAGGCAGGAGATAGGAAAAGGGAGAATAATACTTAAAGTAAATTCTGTTCACCCATGGCAGTGTCATTACAAACTTGAATGAGCACAGTTATTGCAAATAAATAAAAACAATAGACCAGAACCAGTTTTACATAAGAAAATACTGAAATACTGTTCAATTAGTCCTAAGCTTTAGTTAAACCTTTTCTTTTGCCCATCAGGTGATAAGGTTAATACAGAAAGCACTCAACTGCTGTACTTGTGGAACAACAGTCAGCATCCATTTAATGAACTTACGTGTATACACATTTAGCAAAGCTTCAATATTGTCAGCGCTAGGCTGGCACAGAATTTTAATGGCAAAGTAGCCAGCCCAGTCTTCATCATAAACAGTATCCCCGTGTAAGGAGAGCGGGTCCTCATGGGGACCATTAGCAATACAAATAAGCGCCGCTTCTATATTTAAACAAGAAGTTTGGCAGTATTTCCACTGACGATATCTGCCTGCCTGCAAAGCACAAAAAGGAAGATTACGCTACTTGTATTTGTTCTTCAGTGGCTTGAA
The DNA here is from genome assembly GCF_000699245.1 of Pterocles gutturalis. Taxonomy (NCBI): domain Eukaryota; kingdom Metazoa; phylum Chordata; class Aves; order Pterocliformes; family Pteroclidae; genus Pterocles; species Pterocles gutturalis. The sequence goes on along the minus strand of NW_010132972.1, from coordinate 39,042 downwards.
TAAGCTGCATTTTATGACTTGTTGGGTTTGGTTTTTGTTTTTTTTTTTTTTTGCCGGGGAGGGGGAAGACCAGGCTCATATCGCACATTCACAGCAACATGACTGCAGTAGCTAGACATGGTGCAGAAGGAACTTCCAAGCTGAATAAAGTGGAATAAAAGCACACCAGGGTGGGCCCCAAAGACAGGTTTGGATGTGGCTGTCACCCAAAGCACGTGGGGACCTGTGTGCCTGGATATGCCACAGAAGTGACTCCTTGTACTTGCCCTGGCCATCCAAGGGACCAAGCTTCGTGTGATATCACTGTACATCTGCTGTGATACCCCCAGAGCCTTGTAAAACCAACAAAATCCACATGTGGTCTTCCAGATTTTATATAGTCAGGGGCATTTCATGCAAAACTGGGCAGAGGTGAGACCCAAATCAGCCTGTGTGGTGGGAGGAAGGAGGAACGTGGCTGTGACTGGGGCTGCTGGCCGGGCTGTCCACACAGCCTGGCCATTAGCATCGTGCTGGCTGTCATCTGGCGTGGGGAGGGAGACCTAGCGGTGGTTGGAGGGCTGGGAGAATCTGGGGGCTCAGTTCCATGGGAAAACAGACTTGGTTCCATTGCTCACAGAAGAGCTTGTTCATTATTTCAAAAAACAGTTTAATTTCCTTCCCCAAATAAAAAAAATAGAATGAACTAATTTCCCAGTGAAGATATGGTTTCCCATGATTTTGCAACTTTGTAAGACAGGCTTTATTGTCTTGCAGAAGACCTGAAGTGCCTCCACCAGTCTTGGCAGATTTTCTGACACACTGAGCAGTCACAGATCCCGTTTGTCTCAGCTGGTTTTCCCAGAACTCTGACAATCAGCTCTATTTTTTCACATCTGGTTTACTTAAACTAATTTTACTTATCTATCCACATGCCTTACTGGCAGACTCAGGTCTGGTGTCTCCACAGATGCCTTAGAGACCATCTTCTCATGACTGTGGTGGATGCACCACGAGGGCCCTGTTCCCTTCATCCCCGGACCGCTGAATTCCTCTTTGATTAGTATTTGCAACAAGGGAACAAGTTTTACCACCGCAAAACACATATGAATGCTTTTCATCCTTCTTTTAGTTACAGGTGTAGGAAATCAGTTGCCATCCTGAGCCTTGGTGGCCAAACTCGTCAGCCTGGCCAGAGAAATACCCAAACACAGCATGTATCTGAAGACCTCCAACAGCAGATGGTGGTTCAGAGGTGTCCAGTGGTTCAGACTCTCCTTTCTTCACCTATATTCGCAGTTCCAGTAGAACACATAACTCATTTAGGTAAGAATTTTTCACATTACATCCACTCCTCTCTGTTTCATTCCCATTTACTAAGCTGCGATCAGATTGTCTCTTATTCCAGTTGGAAACTGCTGGAACTCCAGAGTCAATTCCAAAATCTGTGTTCCCCCAAAAGGTCATTGTATTAGTCTCGTTACGGAAGGGTTATAGTAGAAACATTTTCTCCTCCAAGCTGTTCTGTGGAGATGAGGTTCCTGGCCAGGACTGTGATGTGTTGATACATGGCCAAAATTAACTTGTCAAGATGCTGAACAACAGCAGGTAGTGTAGAACAGCAGGAGAAAAGGTAATCTAAGATGCACTTCAGCCAAGGGCTCCCTTCTTTTCGTCAACAGACTGCTGCATAAAGAATAGGTTCATGTCCCATCATCAGGCGTGTGCCTCCTAGGAGGAAGGCTGTGAGGAGATATATGTATATATATATATATATGTATGTATATCTGTAGGCAGAGCTGGGACTGTGCTTATAACCAATCGCTGGAGACATGTAGCCCTGCCTGCTCCTACAATTGCAAGTTAGATCTCCTGCAGCTTTGAACTCTGAGGATTGTTCAGACAATGCTGCTAAACCTTCAAGAGAAGGGACTTGCAAGGGACCCCTGTTTTCCCCAGATACAAGCTGCCCTGCTGATGTGAGATCTGTTAGAGGTATGTCACCATGCAGAACATGGCATTTCTGGGATAGTCCATGCTACCTGGAGAGCTCTAATGTAGTAAATCCAAATTTTGGAGAAGAAAGGGCTGGAGGGTTAGCACATGGGCAGATTTTAGAGTTTGTTAGTCTGAGTGGACTGGTTTACTTTTCCTAGACCAGCTAGGGGCAGACCTCTGTCTCAGCCTTCTTAGTCTTAGTAAAAGATGTTATTTTTATTGCATGGGAGCAAAGCACAGTAATTTTCCTCTTACCTTCTCAGGAATGGTTGAACCATTATAAGTCTCCCATAAAATTCGTGCTGGGACGGTTAGATTCTCCATAGCTTCAAAAAACAAGCCTTTACCAAACCTCACCGTGTTTCCTTCAGCATGCTGATGGCTGAGTGGGGTAAGTCCAAGCTCAGCAGCTACGTATCTGTGGGTGGCAGGAGCATCCCCAGAGCTCCAACAGACCTTTGCCCTCACTACATGGTCTTCCAAGCAAAGCTCCTGAATGTGCTCCGTCCGCTTGTTTCAAGGTCCACACAGGTCCTGCAGTTGTTCTCCTTAGAGGACAGGAAGCACAAAAACAGAATCAAGATATTTTGGCTCTATTTCCATTTCCTGTAGAAGGCCAGGCTAGGAAACAGATTAAATGGATTACATTAAATCCAGATTAAATCCTGGCGTATACCCAGACCCGACTTGCCCATTCACATTGCCAGTTGCTCAGTGCCCATGTGGCCAGAGCATTGCACGAGCAGTCTACGTTCGAGCGAGCTGCCTTGTGGAAGATGTTGTAGGAAGGACCCCAAATTCAATTTAGCTGCTGAACTGCAGCTGTGGGATGTCACCGTAAGGAGCCGTGGCCCAACAGCAAAAGACCAGAGAAGGGTAGCACACTTTGCCCAAGCTGACTACATCACAAGTAAGGGCATAAAGGAGAAGATATTAAAACACAGCCCAAACCCTGATGTCTTCTCGTGGCATGCCACAAAGCTTGCATCTGATTATCAGTTGGTAAACTTACAGGATGGCCATAATGTGATCTGGGGTATGGGCCCAGGTTCAAATACAACCTAGATCACAGGTGCTGTCTTTTGAGGCTGAAGCAGAGGGATGCACCAATTTCTGTATGGCAGGCTCTCAAGAGTTGGAAAACACCAGCACAAAACTTCAATATACCCCTCTAGGGTGTGCGTGTTATGACAACCTGTACCCAAATACCTATGGCTGGATTTTGTTACTGTTTTTTCCACAGGTCATGCCTCACTTGATGCCTAGGACGAATGTTGATTTGGAAATAACTCAGGGGACATAGCTGATGAAGATGCTGTAGGCACTAAGGTAGCTGGAATGAGGGGCTGCAGACTGCAAATAAAAGGGAAACCGAAGGCGGAGTCCCCATAAATTGTCATGTGAATGAGGCCTTAGCAGGAGGGGAGTGGGACAGTTGGACTGGCCGTACTAGACAGAAAACTTCCAGTCTGGCATTGCAGGGGAACAGCTTCCACAGCCTCCTCCTCCTCTCTTGCATCTTAGAGCCCAGGACAGGTGACTACAGTGTTGTGTGGTCAGTAGTCACTACAAAATTTTCTTTTATGTTAGTGACACTGATGTTGCCACTGCTTACAGTCTGGAAACTTCAGACTTCTCCTCTGCTTTCCGTGGTCTGGTGTTTTCAGGCTCCTCACAAGTCAGAATGAGAAAAATGCATCTCATTTTTCAAAGGCCAGAACTGCTGGTGCAGAAAATAGCTAAGTGCTAGGGACTGAGCTCTGCTTCTGCCTTCATTGGGATAAATCCAGCATCCCTCACTGCCTTCAGCTGATTTACTCCCTGTTAGGTGTAATCGAAAACAGAATTTGTCTCTCGCTGTTTTTCAAAGGCATTAAGGCCTTTAAAGAAAATCCTACAAAAAGATTTAGGCACAAACAAAATCTCCAGCTTTCCACAAATCTGTCTGAACTTACACTGCAAAAGGAGACGCAGAGGAACTGAAACCTCTCGCAGAGGACGAGGGACTCTCTAGCAGGGTCAGCTGTGCATATATTTACACATTATATTAGCAGGAAAAAAGACAAAATGGGTGCATAGTGACCCAAGGTGGTCCAAATGTTCTGTGCTATCATTACTGCTGGGGTCAGAGGCGTTGCCAGTTGGTGACTTGATAAGCATGATGAGCTAACAAGCGACAGCTTAATCAGCACAGATAATTCTTCTGCAATATATGAGATAATTGCACCCTTTTTCTGATTTTTAGGAACCTTGTGGATTTTTTCACTCATAAATGCGAGATAATGCTATACAACTTGACCTTCCCAAACAAAGCTTTTGCAGAAAGGAGTGTAATATCCTCTGGTTGTTCGTGAATATAGCTATTGGCTTATCTAGACTCTTTTTTTTCTCCCCTGCAGCTGACCAACTGGAAAGAACACCAGGAAAACTGCAACAAGAACCTTTAAAATTCATTTAATTTTTGTACACATGAATAACACCCATCAGGTTCTGACGTTAGGGAGTCAGTCCTGTTATTTTCTGGGAGACACCAAGGGCAGGATGGAGTCATCTGCGGGGTCTCATCTTTCATATTCCCAGGAAGGACCCATCTCCGCAGCACTTCTGGAGGTGGAAGCTGTCTGATAAACACCCTAAGCCTTGCATAACCCATCCCTTCACCTGGCCCTTCCTTCCCTGGCCAAAATCACACCTCAGGAGGCTGCCAGTAAGGCCCCCCGAAAAAACCCTTCTGCCTAGAGGCTAGAGACAAAGAGATGCCGTTCAGACAGCCCCTCGGTGTTAAAAAAGGCTGTAGCAGAGCAGGAGGAAGGCAGGACAGTCTGCGGACTCCAGGGTGGCCGCCTTGAACCACCGTATTAGTCCTTCACTCCAGACAAGATGTGTCAGAAGTCCAGATTGGAGGGTGGGGGATATCCTGTCTCCCACCTCCTTTGGCTTGCTTGAATATCTCCCATCATCAGCTGGCTGGAATTAAAATAAAGAGTCAGGACCGTTCACTGCCAAATTCCCTCGGTTGTGGTCAAATAGGAACGGCTGCCCATCTCCACCCCTTGCTCGTTTGTTTGTGCCTGTAATAACTGGATTTCCCAGCTGGTCTCCCAGCCCAGGACCTGCTTAACTCCAGTGAGCAAACATGAGTAGGGGAATTCGGTCCAAGCAGGCAGGTGCAGTGGCTGGATAGCTTGTGGATTTCCCTTCTGCCGCGAAACAACAGTTACTGCACATATGTTGCAAAGATAAGCATTGTTTGCTGTTGGTAGAGGAAAAGCCAGAGGCTCAGCACAATTTGGGGAGTCTTGCTGTCAAAGAGATGTGAGAGCGAAAGGTGTGTGTGAAAATTAGGGAGGATGCTCTCTCAGCAGTCGAGGAATAAAAGATGAAGCATTTTGGCTTCGGCTTCTTGCAAACAGGAAGTGCATCTGCCCCAGAGACAGCGGGTGCGGAGTTACGTCTGTGTCCAGCACTGACGGGAGCAATTCTGGAGTGTTAAGCTCAGGTTAGGCTTCCCAACGAGACTTGTTAAAACATAGGAGAGGTCTAAAAATTGCTGTAAGCACCAGTAGGGGTGCAAAAAACCCCTTTGCAGTTCCATTGAGCAATCTACAGCTTAGGAGAGAGAAGGGTAGGCGGTAACTTGATCATGGTCTGTAACTACCCCATGAGGAGAAGATTTCTCATACTGGAAGGCTGATTAATTGAGTGGACAAAGGCGAAGTGAGCCTGAAGTGCTAAAAGCTGCAATTAGATAAACTACACCTAGGAGTAAGGTGAGTGGCCCTGGGTAAAGGGAATTAAATGCTGGAGAAATGTGCCTGGGGTGGCAGGTCCTTGTGCCCACCTTTGCGTGGTGGTGGTCACACACACCACTTTTTCCTCCTGATGTTCCTTGTTTCTTTTCTAACTCCCTTTTGTCTTTTCCAGGGGATGTAGAAGACCTTAATGCTTGAGATGACTTTAATGTCCCTCAGACCATGTGTGGAGACAGTGACAATAACAAACAGCTCAACAGGTCCAGGCCAGCGGGGCTCAGTGTTTGCCGACCAGGATACCCCAATTCCCAGAAGAGCCAGGAAGACTAAAAGAGGAGAGGTTTAGACTAGATATAAGGAAATAATATTTTACGCCTAGGGTAGTGAAACACTGGCACAGGTTGCCCAGGGAGGTGGTAGATGCCCCATCCCTGAAAACATTCAAGGTCAGATTGGATGGGGCTCTGGGCAACCTGATCTAGTGGAAGGTGTCCCTGCTTACTGCAGGGGGGTTGGACTAGATAACCTCCATGGTCCCTTCCAACTCAAACTATTCTATGATTCTATGATTCTATGATTCTGTGACTTGGTTTTCCACTAAAGCATTTGCTTTAGGGATGGATTCTCCAGATTTCTTCTGTCCCATGCAGTGTTTCTGAGGGACTAAGAGAGGCAGAGTGGTCCAGCCTCATATATAACAGATGATCTGTACATACGACCAGTGCCACCAGTGGCCTTATTCCACCCCATAAAGCAGCATCCCCTCATGAGGTCCATGTTACTCCAGGAGAACAAGGCTGGGAGGAGAATAAGACCTCCTGTTTCTAACAGCCTCTAATCCCTACCCTCTGTAATCAGTTTTAAAATGGCCATCAAATCTTCCCTCTGCCTCTAATTGAAAAAGTGATGTCAGCGGTAATCTGCCACCCCAAATGATCCCCATATATTTGGGCAGTTTAGGCTAATGCATTGTTTCGTAAACATATGTTTTAACACAGCCATGCGTGTGCGCACACAAAGAGAAAGCTCTGAACACGCTGCACTAGTTACGGAGACTAATGCCTTAAATATTACTTTTTAATACTAATGTCAGATTATTAAAAACATAATCCATTCTCCTGATTGGACCTAATGTAAGCAGGAGGATAAGAGGGCTTCTATCCATGCATTAACACATTTCATAGAGCGTAAAGCCACTTTCTTCCTCTTAAAACATAAGGTCAGGAACTAATAGAATCTGTACTTGAAATGGGTTTTTAAAACATATTACATCGAAAGTTTAGTGAAAGTTAATCTGTCGATAAGTGTCGGCTGGAGCTGTGTGGGTAAACAAGAAATAAATGTAATTCACATGCATTTTTTTTTCCTGTTAAAAACCTATCTGTGCACTTTAAAACATTTATGTTTAAATAGAACAGAGACCAGCACTAAGAAGCACTCAGCCAAAAGCAGCTTTATGGAAATGTGTCGTAAGGGACTAAAATAAAGTAAGCTACCCAAATCTCCCAAAGATAAAGGGAGAAGGGCTCTGACCCTGCGTGAATTTGCCCCTCATCCCGACCACGTGCTGTTCCTGGGTTTCATTCCCTTCCCCCCTTCTCGTGCACCTCTCCATGGCAGTGTTCCCCATCTCCCTCCAGGCTCCCCAACACATCTGCTTAGTGCCTGGACAGCTCTGGGGCCTGGGGATGGTTTGGCAGTGGTGGGGCAGCGTTCTTGGCACCCAGGTCCCAACCAGCAGGTCTGTCACCTCTCCATCACACTCAGCCTCTGCCAGCCTCTTCCTTGCCAGCTTCAGGACCTCCTCAGCCACACATTCCCACTCTGGCAGCCTGGGTTCTTTCCAAAACCTGCCCCCTTCTTCCATTTCCCTCGCCTGACCTCTGGAGAGCAATTTGGAAAGCCCAAACTGGCCGCTGAAGCAAAAAATAATATCCACAAAGGGCTGATTTTTGCACAGGAGCCACAAATTTGGCAAAACTGTCGATTTTAAGCAGCCTCAGCCCTCCAATGCTGGTGGAGGCCAGGCAGCTGACCCTGCTGCAACTCATTTAATTGCTTATCTGGGGGTTTGGGGGGACTGGAGGCAATTCAGAAAGCAAGATTTGGAGCGCAGACCTAGGGTGATGGTCCTCCCTGGGGGAAAGCACACAGCCAGCTGCTGAGCTCTGCCTCCTCCTTGCTCCAACAGCGCATCTTCTGGGCTGCTCCACCACCACACTGTTTAAAACAGGAACCATTTGGTTCTCCTAAAATGGAATTAAGAGTCGCTGCGTTGGGTGCTGGCTGCCAAGGGAGGGAGACGAGAGGGCAGCAGGCGAAGCAGGAGGCGGAAGCTTGCGCTGGCAGGCGCCAGGACTTGGCCCTTGTGCTCCCAGCCACATGCCAGAGATTTAAGCTTCATAAACAGGCTCCAGCTACCAGAAAGAGATTGATGACATATGGATTTCATACATTCAGCAAATGAAAGAAAAGCTCTCTACGGCTGCATGGGATTAGCAGAATTTGTGTGCTGTTCCTTATAGCGAGGGTCCTAGAGGAGGGCTGCATCACTGAGACGCTGGCGAGGGCGTGCGCTCAAGTCTTTGCACCATCACTACAAGTCACTTATGGTCACACTTATGTCAGTGACTTTGGAGAGGGCTGCCACCCTCCGGGAGCCGGGCAGGAGGTATATGGCTGGGGCCACCCATGGGAAAGCCATGGACATGGGGACCTGGAGGGAATTCAAGTCCAAGTGCGTCCAGACCTTCCCTATAATGGAGAGAAGCAATTCCCCATCCTCATCTGTCTTTCCAGGAGCACACATTGCAACTGGTCTTTCAGCAGGTCCCCAAAGGTAGCTGGTATGTGGCACAGGTCCCTGATGGGGGGACCTGTGTGGTGCTACATGTGGCCTCTTCTCCCCTGCCAAAATGAAGGTGGTGCCTTGTGAGGAGAGCCAAAGTGTTTGCTCGTATGGCTGCAAGCTGTGCTGGGACTCAGGGAATTTGGGGTGTCTCCCTGGCTCTCACTTTCTTAGGGTCCCACTGTCACATCTCTACACAAAAGCAGAGGGAGGTGGCTCTCCGTGCCCATGGATGGGGCCAGAAGCTGTATGGTTGCAGCAAAGGGGATGAAGGTCCCACCTACTCTGGCACAGCCTACTTTGATCAGGGTTGAAATATGCTCCATAAAGCCTGGAGAAGAGATAGGAGTGCAGAATATTGAAGGAAGGGACGGGTAGATAAGTGTCAAAAGTCTGGCTTTTGTTCAGTTACAGGGAAATGCGGAACCAAGTGATTTGGCATTTTGTACCCAGTCATACAATTTGGGCAACAGCTACTGGCATGGAAATAAATTGCTGATGCTGCTTTCAACCCAGCAACTATGGGCTGACGGAAGTCCTTTGGCCAACTAGTCTGGTACCACCAAAATCTAACAGCAGGACCTTGCACTCAAGAGGTTCAGTTTCCAGAAAAAACCCCCTTTTACCTTGAGATATCCTCAGGACACGACTGTTAACCCCATCAAACATCGTGCACCAGTTCATGAGCAAAGTCACTGAAGAAGGAAGGAAAAAAAAAGTGAAAGAATAAAGCTAGGATGCTGGATAGTGAGCCCCAACCATCATGTGGCCTTGTTATTTTGGTAAAACAGTAAGACAAGGCTTTGAAACAAATGGAAATTGGTTTGTGAGTGTGATGGTGGCACAGAGCAGGAGGGAGCTGCTGTCTAAACCCCTTCTGTGGCTTGTGTCCTCAGCAGAAGCTGTGCACGCCTTGAGGCATCAAAAATCCCTACAAATGGGAATTCCTTGGACATCTCGAAGGGTATGATTTTGTCATGGCAGCCACAGGAGCCATGAATTTGAATTAATTCCATGAAATCTTACAAATGGATGGAGAAATACCTCTTAATTCCGCAGATTCTTTCTTGCATTTCCAAAAGATGGTGTCGTGCCATGAGCTGATGGCAATTCAAATCAGAGGAGATATCACTCAGCAGGGAATTAGCCCTTGTAGCTGTGCCTGTGTCCAAGACACGCAGCCGAGTGGGGGTGTGGAAGGAGCAGGGGAACGCAACCAAGGTCAGAATGAGATGTGGAAAATTTGAGCAAGAGCTCGCCTTGGGGAGAGAAACATTTGGGCAACAGCAGATCAGTGGCAGTGCTGGCTCTTTGCACCAGTTAAAAGCAATTTTAAGCCAAGTACTAATTTGATATAATTCCAGGGCCTTTCCCACCTCCTCTTATCTCCATGACATAAGCTCAAATTTACTGCTCAGAACCTGTCATCGCATCATCTGCTGAAAACTCCCTCCTTCTTTACATTTAAATGTCTCTTAAGCAGCATCACCAGCGTGGTGAGCAACCATGGTTGCCTCTCTTTTGGGATTCCTGATACTAGAGACAATGTCACAACCTCTTATGTCCCCCTGATCCTTCAGCAAGATCTCCCCTATTCCCACACAGCCCAAACAGAGTGTAGATTTCCCTTAGGAGAACAAGATAAGGGCAGACAATGGCTTTATGGCTCATATTTATTTCAGCAAGAGCTTCAGGGACATGATGGAACTTGTCATCTCTGCAGCAGAGCATCCCATCCCTACCTGGGCAGAGTGGGGCTAGGCTCGTGGTGAGATGCCCCAAGGGAGCATGTTGCTCATCGGAAGGGAAAATAAGGGGTTAAAAAATGATGGATAAAACCATGCCTGGCTCCTGGGCAGCCAAGGGCACGGGAGTGGGTGTGCAGAAGCAAAAACTCAGCACTTGGCCCTTCTGGGACGACCAGCAACATCTTGGCCACGTTTGAGCCCTGTAATCCAGATTATTTTAATTTAGAGGCCATAGAGAGGAGCTGATTAAAATATGTTTTCATTGCAATGTAGGTAAGTGCATTGAAATATTCCCCTCTTACTCAAGGACCAGCTCTTGAATTCCTCATTTAGTTTGTGTTCATCTTTCCTTTGCTTGCCTCTGGTTCGATCTGGCTGTTACATCAGTTAATGTGTATAATCCTGTAAAGACTTGGCTACAGCATCAATCCCAGTAACCTGATGGAAACCATGACTGGTAGATGAATGACCTAGAGGAGACCAAGGTGGTGGCCAGTACAAACTGCCCTGCAAGTGGCCAAGAGAGATGGAGAGGAAGGGAGATGCCTCTGCCGAGGGCAGGTGAGCCCATGTCCTGCGCAAGGAGTGAGTGTAAGATAATTTGTCTGTGTTTTGACTTCTTAAAAGGGGAGTCAGGAATCATGCCAGCCCTGTCACAGGGTTGTAGAATCACAGAATGGTTTGGGTTGGAAGGGACCTTAAAGCCCATCCAGTGCCACCCCGTGCCATGGGCAGGGACACCTCCCACCAGCCCAGGTTGCTCAAAGCCTCATCCAGCCTGGCCTTGAACCCCTCCAGGGATGGGGCAGGTCCTGACCCAGCAGGGTCTGCACGTCCTTGTGCAGGAGCAGATGTGTTAACACCTTGTCCCATGAATCAGTAGCGTATCAGGACCAGGTCCTATAAGCAGGGAGCCTGGCTGTGTCGCTGCCATCCCACCGAGCCTGCGGCTGGTATTTAGGAGGGAAGACTTGTGTTGGGTTCTCTGGATGGTACATTCACCAGCCTGGAGGTCTCTGAGGTGGCATCACTGGGACCTACAACAGAGGCAGCCCCATGGCTGCGCTGTGCCTCTGTGGCAGTGGCCCCAACCACTGTGTTGTCCCCAGGGCCAATTCACCCTTCGCTTGTGATCCTTCAGAAGTGTCCTCACCGTGTCACTCTCCTTCCATGACCATGGCTTCCTCCAGCAGACACCTAGATCCTATGAGCTTTCATGACCCAACTCCCAAACTTTCCTTCTTGGAAGGTCATCCCCATCTGGCCCTACCGTGGTAGGAGTGAAAAGAAGAGAAGCAAAGACACTACCCATGAGAGGAGGAGATTTTGGAAGGCTGTCAGGTGGGACAGAAGGTGGACATGGCATTATGGAGTGGTCTGTGTGACCGTCACGCAACTAAATGATGGCAACTCCTTCGCACACGGCGTAGGGAAGGAGGCAGCCCGTTTATAAAGCATGGGAGCAGCACGCTGGACAGTAAAAGGAGAAGAGGCTAAAAATCACCTGAAAACACAGGGAGATGAAGTTTAAAACATTAAAAAAATTGGCAATTATGTCTCCTGTTTAGCAACAAAATGGGGCCAGAAGCTAATTATATGGAAATATTTCCATTTGCGCATTTCCCCTGCAAGGCAAAGCAGAGACTATAACTAACATATCTCCACAACTGACAGGAATATTAAGTTTTCTGTCATTTTGCTACCACAGCTACCTTTCTCAGCATGCATTCTGTCCTAGTTCCTATTAAGGTGAGAGCAGAATCAAACTCATTAATTGTCTGCGTTTTAGATATGATAAGAATTTAGTGGTTGGTGTTAATTAAACTACAAAACAACTCCTCTTGCTGCGGTGTGCGTTCTGAGTTGGAGCAATTAATTCACTCACTTAAACTGATCAAGATTTAATTACCATCACTCTGTGCAATTACTCCATAATTAAAGTAATTTGGTTCATTCCACTCACTGACAGTGTCATTGAACAGCCATTCATAGCACCAAAAGAAGTGATAATTAACTTAAAGAACAGCTCAAGGCAGCTTTACACAGACTTTTACTTATTCCTAAATATACCTATGTGGGAAAAAAAAGTCTGTCACATAGTACAGGTGCTTCCCTAGTAAAGGGTTTCAGATATTTAGCTTTTTTTTTTTTTTTTTTTTTTTTTTTGCCAGCACACTGTAGCAGACCCAATTTTGAGTAAGGCTCTGTTGTTGTCACCAGACAACGTGCCATTTCCTACAGACAGGCACAATAAAACCTGGATCCCTCCAGCAGTACAGATGTCCCCTGCCTGTTCCTGGAGACTCCTCATTAGGAAAGAAACAAAATCATAGAATCATAGAATAATGAGTTGGAAGGGACCATGGAGGTCATCCCAACTGTCCTGCAATGAGCCAGGACATCTTCCACCAGATCAAGTTGCCCAGAGCCCCATCCAGCCTGACCTTGAATGTTTTCAGGGGTGGAGCATCTACCACCTCCCTGGGCAACCTGTTCCGGTGTTTCAGCAATCCTCAATAAAAATCCTCAATGAAAAGCTCCCTCCACCAAGATAATGCTGCCAGCTCCTAACATCTTATCAAGTGTCTCATGACAGAGCAAGTCACTGATTGCTGGAGCCGAGGGAAGGCAGGGGAGTCGCAGGGTTTTTAACGATCAAAGTTCTTAGTCCCCAGGTCTGTTGACAATAGCTTGGAAGCTGGATGTAAACATATTCCAAAAACTAAATGTGAAGACAAGTTAAAAAACTAAGCATGTGACTCTGAAGCTATCTTTGTGTTTGCAGAGCGATGGATCTGGCTCAAGTTTGGTGTTTTTTTTTTAAACTTGGAGAGTTGGAGACACGGCAAATAAAACCTGGTGGCCTTAGAGCTCACCAAGAGCATCTCCATGAAACCTGACCCGTTGCTGGAACTGTCATCCTGCTTCTCCCTTCACTCTGTGCGGCATCTTCACATCCCATGGGGTGTCAATACCTGCAACAGCTACAAGCACAGGCTATTGGGGTGCCTCACCGTCTGCCCTTGGTCCTGTCACAGGAACATGGCTGGTGGGAACAGGGCTGGATCCGTTACTCAACATATTTTCAGTGGGAACTAGAGTAGATGCCTGCTTTACCTCGTGTAAGACACTGAACCTAGAACAAATGCAAGGCTAGAGGATGCAGGAATATTTTTGTATATACCAATGTCATATTTAAAATAATGTTAAATATCTGGTCTTGGTGTTCGTGGCACATTTATTCAGAATTCAGCTTTGTACTTATTTTTTTCTAGAAAATGATTTTGCTGGTAGAATTGTTCCCCAAGGACTGGAAGTCAGTACTGCTGTCTGTTTTCAGAACAGGGTGTTTGTCTCACAAGTACAAAGTCATTACCAGAAACCTTTGTGCTGATCCAGCTTCTAAGAGGTCGGACTTATTAAACCAGTCTAATCTTTCCCCAACAACCTTGTAAAATGCCCAAGCTCTCTGCAGGATGGGCAGAGAAAGAGACAGACATATCCATCTGTCCCTACTTTTGAAGGATGCTGGGGCTGGAGTGGCCAAGATGACCTTCAACAGATTGTCCCCCCATTTCAAAGTTAAGCCTTCTCAGCCCACACACAGAAGTTCAAAACACGACCCGTCACAAACATTTGGACACTGAAGTATACAATATTTGTGCTGAAATTTTTTTTTTCCGCACCAAAGTGATGTTAATCTAGATAATCATCTCAAACAATTGGAGGAAGCACACTAGCCATCCCCAGAGCCATTAATGAGTATGAAATTAATTGCTGCTATCAGATTTGCCAGGATCTCTGCTGTCTGCATCCAAGCAGGCACACAGGATGTCACTTAATTTGAGCTGTCTGAAAATGAGTGCTCCAGTATTAGTTAAAAGTAAAGATTTCCTCTCCTGGAAAGAGGAGAACACCTCTGGAGAGCAACCATCCTGAGAGAGGGTTGAGGTAGCTGGGGTGTGTCACCTTTTTGAAGAGCCCATCTTTCCTCACCAGCATCGTTGGGCAGCCAGGCCAGCTTGAGTTGACCAAGACGAATCCCCTCCGTGCTTCAACAGGACTATCTGTCCATGCTCAGCCTCCTCCTACAGCAAACACAACATCCTTGGTTTTCTCCTCGTATGCACATCTCATAGGCACCCATCGCTGGATGCAGAGATGGGTCTTGAGGTGAACGATCTTCCCTTGTCTGTGCACGTCCTCCTGGAGCATCCTTTTCTTGTGGGGGAGCTCAAGTGTGTGCATAACCTGCTCCAAGAGCACAAGACAGGGAGCAGGACCAGGTTTGGAAATCTTGTGAGAAGAGATGAAAGGAAATGGACTTCAACAGACCAGGGAAAAAATCTTCAAAGGTCATCTACAACTGCATCTGAACTCTGGTAGACATTAGGTGACCTTCATCTGATGGACAACGTTGACCCCAAACATAGCAGATCCAACTGATCATGAATCATCCTGGAAAAAGGAAGTTTTCTAAATGTCAGAACTGAATGATGCTGATCAGAGCAGGAAGGTGAGCAGCTAATGAAGGGTATTGAGATCCTTGGTTCCGTGTGGCAGCAGGTCCCGTGTGGCCCTGCAACTCCTCTCTTGCTTGGTGCTTTTCCATCAGCCATTAGAGCTCACTTCCCAGCAATGTGACACCTCCTCAGAAAGCCGAGCTGAGCCACGAATTATTCCTACACCTGCCCCATCCATAAAGCAGAGCCTTTTGGTTGGGCTCCCAAATGTTTGTTAGCCTTCCATGACTCAGCAGCGGTTAAGTTAATGTCAGCTCTACCCAGGGGAAAATCTTCAATATTTCTTTTTACTTAAAAAGAAAGAAAAAAAAATCCCAAACATTATTTTTTAAGCTCCTAAAAGAGCATTACAAAAGAATGAAGAAAAAGAGACACTGTGTAAATATTGCTTACCAGAGTCCTTTTACAATACTCAGCCACACAACAGAAATAGGTGGACATTAATTCATGCTAACCTTGCACACCTAAATACCATTAATTCATCAAAACTAATAACATTAATTCCTTCAAAAATGAGATTAAAGACAGGCACCCCTTGCAGTCATAATCTGTGGCTGATGACACTAAAATGAAACCTCCGGTACACAAAGCTACCAGCAGAGCTTGCAGAATCTCATAAATTGCAGCTGGCAACACATAAATCCTCGAGACGATATACATTATTTTCCAGGGAGCGGATGTTTTCATGCCAATCGCCAGGTGAAAAGGAAAGCAAAGCTGTATAACTTCTCTCCCAACACAGGAGCTGTTGTCAGAGGAGCACGATGCCGCTCGGACCGATGCTTACCTAAATCTGTCAGGCCAGAGCAGGATTTAGGGCACATATCCTGGGAACTGCATTTGTTTTAAATTTGCAAACACAGCTTGCAGAAACAAAGCATTACTCAGAGGTGCCCTGATCTTCTGGTGCTGGGTACGTGACTATGGGTACACCATCTGCCCTCGCTGGTGGATGTCTGAATTGCTGGAGAAGGTCTTTAGCAGGAGCTGCTGATGCCTCTGATGGGTGCAGAGATGGCGTTAGGCTGAATAAGGGCTCGACTATACATTCCTTTCTCCCTGGGGCTTCACCCAAAGGCAGCTGAAGTCAGCTGACAGCCTTCCTTTTGATTTCAGCAGGTTTGGGCCGTCGTCCTCGATGGATGACGAAGTGACAGCCTCTGATGGGTGCAGAGATGGCGTTAGGCTGAATAAGGGCTCGACTATACATTCCTTTCTCCCTGGGGCTTCACCCAAAGGCAGCTGAAGTCAGCTGACAGCCTTCCTTTTGATTTCAGCAGGTTTGGGCCCGTCGTCCTGGATGGATGATGAAGTGACACACTCTATGGGCCGACTTGGGCGGTGGTGGGTGAGAACTATTAGGTAAGGTTGGCGCAACTCCTTCTCAAAGCAAATGGGAATCTGATAGCTCAGGTCCCATACTCGGGGTTGGAGCTAACACCAGGAGTTGTACCTATGTGCTCTCTTTCCACATCTTGTCCTCTGTTCCTCCCCAGAGGTGTGTAGGCATGAGTGTGCTCCGCAGCCAGCTGCTGTGTCCTGCCTGTCCCTTTCTTGCTCCCCCTCCATGGAGACATCTCTTTGTGCTTGGCAAGGGAAGTGCTGGCCAGGGCTTATGTGGACTTTGGTGATGGCAGAACCCCATATCTGCTCCAGAAACTTCTTACTACTCGTATTTCAAGTCCACGTATCTGATCCTGATGCTTGACTGAGCATCACCAGGGTCCTGTTCAGCTTGGGTCACCGGTGTGACCCTGCCACTGAGGTCTGCCACTGTCAGGCATCCTTTCTCCTCTCCCTGTTGTACCCATCTCATTTTTCTTCTCTTCCAGATGTGGGCAGAGGGTTTCACCTGCATCCAGCAGGATGGGCTGCTAGGTCACAGCCTTTACCTGTGACAGCAATGGGGACCGCTGCCCAGAGTGGGACCCTGACAGTGGGCATGTGCCATGTCCAGGACACCTCTGGGTGCTGGACCCAGAGCTGTGTGCTATCTACAACTGCATCTGCACTGGTCTGGGACTTTCACTGACTCCAGTGGGAAATAACAGAGACTTGGGCAGGCCTGGGAACGTGTTCACAAACTTGCAAATTCACAGATTTCAGTATATCACACTCAGAGGTCTCCAGTCTACAGATCATGGCCAGGTTGAGAGCAACATCACCTCCTACTACTGGTGGCCATGGAGATCCAGAGATGTTTGTGGGTGACAGCAGGATGCTGCTTACCCAGCAGCGCTCCCCAGAGTTCATGAAGGGCAGTGGCTGGTGCCACTGACCCTTTGAAGCAGCGCTGATACATCCAAAACACCGGAGGTATTATTTCAGATTAAGCCCAGATTAAGCCCATTTAATTTTAACTCGGATTAAGCCCCCATTTAGAACCTGGCCCCGTTTCTGATGCAGCCAGAACCCCCCCCCGCCACGATGAGCT
>NW_010132972.1:20762-21723 GCF_000699245.1 Pterocles gutturalis | reverse complement strand
CAGTTAAAACATTAAGTTACTAAAATAAGGCTTGGCTTGTGAAAACTCATTAAGAGCAGAGCCACACGTGGGTTTTGGGATGGGGTTTAATGCCTCGTGGCTTCAGGTGGGACCCCTAAGCCTGCTGCGGTCCATGGAGGCTTTGGGTAGATGTGAGCTCTGCGGAGCTGCGCCGGTTTAATCTCTAAATAACGATGGAAGTGCCAGTGCGTGTGCTACTCCAAGTGAATGTATCACCCACACAGGCTATGCTCTCTGCATATTTAATTACACGGTGCTTTCTCCTGCCCTGCTTTTTAAGAAATATTCCACAATCCATCAGTGCCTTTCAAAGAATAATGGATTGCAATGATAGTTAGGGAAAGTTTTATCTGTTTAGACTAACTGGAAAACAACAGTGGGGAGAACATAATCGATCTTACTCATTTTTTATACCTATTTGCGTTACCAAAGCATCCAAAAAGTCCAAGTCCTGACAAGACCTGGCTGGGAGAGGAGATACACAACCCACAAGACAAGAAAAAAAAAAATCTCTATTTTTAAAATGCAATGGTGAAGTGCATGAGTGTGTGCACAGGGAAGTAACAAGATGCTTTTTCTTTGACTGAGAGCTACAAGTCTTCAAGGGTTCTTAAAAACCAGGCTCCACAGCAAAGGCAGGCTTTGCAGAGCTTGGGGTTTTTTTATTTGATAATTTCTGGAGTAGCTCTTATTCTAACTTGCCCAACACAGCCTTCATCCTACCTAACCCTGCACTGGGCTGTGATATTAGGCGACAGTGCCGTGTGTTTCCACTTCCCATCAGCTGGTTGTGTACCTCCCTCCCGCTAATCCCTCATTAATGGACACTTTCTTTGAGCCAGCTGAGATCTGAGTTACGTTGTCTTTGTAACATCCTCGCAGATTTTATTACTTGGATATCTTTGTTTTCATTATTTTTGAGATTTGGGGGTTTTGTCTC
>NW_010132972.1:8469-20707 GCF_000699245.1 Pterocles gutturalis | reverse complement strand
GGGTTTGAGCCGGGAGGGGTGGGAGAGCAGCATCTCAGCTGCAAATAGCGCAGCCCCGCACTTCAGCCGCCAAAGCCCAGAGAAGACCCGCTTTTTGGCTTTCAGTGGAAAGCACCTCTTGCTTGCAAAACAAAAAATAAAGCAATTCTGCTGCACCTCTCACTGAGCTGGGGTGCACTGGTTTTAACTGGGCTCTGCTTGCAGGTGCACACCCAGCGAGCTGGAAACCACCCGCAGAGGCAGGGAGGCAGCAGCTTGAGCGGATCCAGAGGCCACCAAGATGATCTGAGGCTGGAGCACCTCCCCTACGAGGACAGGCTGAGAGAGTTGGGTTGTTCAGCCTGGAGAAGAGAAGGCTCCAGGGAGACTGGGTTCAGGGACAGCACTCTGACAGAGGAGGGGAAAAAGCACAGCCCATGGGGCAGCGAGAAAGGATGGAGAGCCCAGACAGAGTCCCCTGGCAGCGGGATGAAGCAGGGTCCCTCCTCTGGGAGGGATGTGGGACCCAGTGGGTGAATCCAGTGGGGGGCAAGGACAGGCCCTGGTGGGACAGCAGAGGTGGAAATCCAGCAAAGCCACCGGCAGAAGGGAGACATAATTAAAGACTCAGTCTTCCCAATCAACTTTTCTCCTTCTGACACAGCCCTGGGCAAGGAGCAGAGCTATACGACCATTTTTTTAATGTATGTATAGTTTAGCCCCATCATCCTTAGTGTGGGCACTAAGCTGGTCCAGGGAGGAGAGGAAGAGCAGCAGTGTTGGCATCATTTGTGTGGTCCCTGGATTGCTGCGGATGCACACGGGGACCAGACAGGCCACCACGGGCAGGTGGGAAACCAAAGCAATGCTGCACTGGGGTTTTTCAAGACAAGGCAGGAAAGTGTTTTCTGGTGCAGAAATCAGAAACCTGCCCAGAATTTCAGGAGAGGATGGAAAAACAGAAACCCCAAGAGTTCAGCCAGAGGGATGCGTTGTCTCCACTTTGTCTTCTTAGTGCCCTCTCCTCAAAAAACAAATCTGATATTTTGATGCTTCCTGATAAAAGTTACATCAGTCAAAATGACCTTTTGGTTAAACAGCAATAGCTGGCATTAATCCTATTATTTCATCACGATTATTATTGCTTTATCAATCCAAGGCGGCTGCCATTTCATCTTGCACTAAGTGAATTGAAGTTCTCAGCTGGGGCACGCCGCTCTCTCAGATGTCTGTAACACTGATAGCCACGACATGAATCACCGCTCCTCTTCCCTCCTGGGACCCCACGCTTCACTCCACGCCTACATCGAGATGGTCAGAAAAGTCAGCTCAGCATCGAGAAAAATAATCTCTTCCCAGATCTCGGATGTATCAGATGAAATTCGTGGTTATCTTTTGCGATGCCCGCAGCTCCTCGCAGCTGGACAGCACGAGGACATGCTTTAACTTCTGCGAGAGGAAGAAATGTGATAGAATTGCTGATGCCTTAAAACAAATAAGAAATGAATGGAAGACAGTCCTACTCCAAGACTGATTTTAAGGCAGATAAAGATGAGGGCTAAAGCATTTCAAATCCAATCCAACAAAGTCCTTAAGCACATGCTTTAAGGCAAGCAGAGGAATAATGCCATTGACTCGGAGGAGTTGTTTATCTGGTTATATTTGTGAGGGTGCTTAAGTGCTTGTCTGGATCCCAGCATCAGGTGTGAGAGGTGATACACCTTGCTTATCTGCCTGTAACGACTGTGGCACCCATGGCCACAAGCTTCACAGAGAGATGCACCCAAAGGAAGATATGGCCATGACAAGAGTTAATTATGAGGACAACAAAGCCTGAACAGGTGGTCCAGAGAGGTGGTGGGGTCTCCCAAGAGGTCATTATGAGATAGTTGGACACAACTGTGTCTGGTTTAGAGATTGCTGATCCCACCTGAGGGCCACACATGGTTTAGGTGGCCTTTTGAGGTCCTTCCTAGCCTTAGGTTTGGTTTCTGTGCAAGGGAAGGGTTGGATTCACAGGAAGTGTTCATGCTGAGCTGGTCCTGCTGAGCCCTGCCTCTGCGCTGTGCTGGCCATGGATAGACATGGGCATGGCCATGGACATAAACAGGAGCATGGGCATGGGGATGGGTCTGTTGGAGTGGGGCCAGAGGAGGCCATGAAAATGGTCAGAGGCTGGAGCAGCTCCCGTGCGAGGACAGGCTGAGAGAGTTGGGGGTGTGCAGCCTGGAGAAGAGAAGGCTCCAGGGAGACCTTCCAGCACCTCCCAGTGCTGAAAGGGGGCTACAGGAGAGATGGGGGGGCTCTGGGTCAGGGGGTGCAGGGACAGGACAGGGGATGACGATTCTAAGCTGAAAGAGGGGAGATTTAGATTAGATATTAGGAGGAAGGTTTTTACCTGTGCGGGGGGTGAGGCAGTGGCCCAGGTTGCCCGGAGAAGCTGTGGATGCCCCATCCCTGGAGGGGTTCAAGGCCAGGCTGGATGAGGCTTTGAGCAACCTGGGCTGGTGGGAGGTGTCCCTGCCCATGGCAGGGGGTGGCACTGGATGATCTTCAAGATCCCTTCCAACCCAAACCATTCTGTGATTCTGTACACACAGACATGTGCAATGCAGGTCTGAATCACCATAAGGTCCCTCTGGGACCCATCTGGTAGCAGGTGCCTGGTGGCAGTGGCAGCCACCCGCGCATGGGATGTCCCAGCCCATGCAGTGAAGAAGTGACCAGAGCAAGTCCCTTCCTCAGGGCTTCCCAGGAACCTAATTTCCAGGGAGTTCACACAATGCAGCAAGTCCCTTCTCTCGCAGCCCTGCGCCTGGTCTCCAGACGAACCGAGGCTGAAGCCTTCTCCAGGACCAGGGTGACACTCCCAGAAGAGGACAAGCTTTAGAGGATCTCTCTGTATTTAGGAAACAGTGTCGGACAGTGCCTACTTCTTCTGCAACTCTTCATTTGTCCTTTACAAGGTTTTGTGATTTAAGAATGTGTGTTAAATCTTCTGCAACAATCAATTCAAATATACAAGTTTGGCTATTCAAATTACTTTTCCAAAAGTACTTTAAAATGCATTAAGTTATTAATTGCCTGCTGGCACTTTAATCAAACGGGAAAATTGACATAGCCAGAGGCATGTATTTTTGTGGAAAGGAAATTTATTTAAGAAGAAACAGCGGCTCTTACTGCTTAATTTAAACTGAGAAAACTGTGGAAAATCAACTGCTATGGAAAATTAATAAAACATTTCCAGCTGCAAACAGTGACTAATTGTACAAGATGAAGACTGCCTGGAATTAATAACTTGCAATCTTCTGTGTGAAGAACCCCCTACCAGTTCAATTTACTGGGAGATTAAATTACTTCTAAGTTTGCCATATTAAAACAGAACATGAATAAAATGTTAGTGAAAGCACATCTATTATTTACTGTCTGTGATATGGATATAATTATTTCCAAACAACCACAATGTGACGTGACTGGCAATATTTAAATTATTTGCTAGCAAATGTAGTCATACCACCTTGGTTCCTATAAAAGCAGCCCAAATGGCTTTCTACAGATGGTGTATTCCTGCCACGGGGAATTATCTCCCCATCCTCTGCCCCGTGGTGCCCAGCATCCCTGTCTTACTGCTCTTTTAGCACCACCACCATACTCCCCCCCGCCTTGCCCCATGTCATATGAACTCCATGCCTCTTTCGCTTTACACAATTTTTTTTCCCCCTTTTTAAAGTTGACTGCGCTGAAAACCTGGTGCAAACAAGAGCTTCAGCGGTGGTAGAGCATAATCAGGTGAATGTTCTCCCTGCATGCAAGGGCTTCTCGCTGAACCCGGCACAGAAAGCTCACCTGCGGAGCCAGCAAACTCCACGCTTAGCTTTTTCAAAGCATGCCAAGTCCACATTTGAAAGAAGCAGAAAATAGGAAGGAAAAGAAAAAAAAAAAAAAAAAAAAAAAAAAAAAGAAGAAGTCAAGGTGAGAGGGTATTTGCTAAAACCCAGACAAAACCCAGCGGGATTTCCAAGCAACCCAAGAAGGAGCAGGAGGTGGGAGAGCCACAGAGGATGGAAGAGTTGCCAGCCCTTGGGGACACCTGCTGGGGTGTCACACTGTGGCCCTGCTCTGTCGATGGGTGCTGAGATAAAGGCAAGAGGTTGTGCAATGTGTGCTTTAGGTGAAGATTTTTGAAGAACAAAGCGAGCTGGGAATGAGGAGAGACCACCTGCAACATGTTGGGGGATGATGTGGTTGACCACGTGGCCACTGCCCTGCCGTGAGATGTCAAACGCTTCCAGGACCTTAGCATAAAACTGAGACCCTTAAAAAGACTCCAAAATGGAAAATGTGGCAGAGAGAGGGCATGGGAGGATGTTAATGGGCTGTAGGGTATCAGACCCTACCCCTGTGCTTGGAGGAGATGGGGAGAAGGATGTGTGTAGCAGCATCCCCACTTTAGAGAGGGGAAACTGAGGCATGGAGCATCCTGGAACAGCCCATATGTGGATGTCAGGCTGGGTCATTGTGTTGGTCATCTTGCAGTCACAGCCCCAGCAGAGAGGCCCTCTCTCTGTCCCTCCCTATTCAGCCACTGAAAGATGCCCAAGCTGACACCCCCAGCAAAGCCCCCCAGCTCCTTGGGGATGTAAGGGCACATCGAAGTGCTCTCAGGATGAGAGTGACAGAGCTGGATGAACCACAGCAGGAACCACTCAACAACTCATTCAAATAGCAATCAATTAATTTCCATTAAACGTGACCTGTCTTTAAAGCTTTGCTTAGACATTATTAACTGCGAGTGCAATACGCCAAAGCTGTCCAGGCAGCGGTGTCAGAAGAATTTAAGCATGGGTGGTACCTTCACATCTTCTCCTCACCTCCACTGGTCTGCCACACAACTGCTTCCAGCCAGGGCTGGTCCTCTGGACCTGCGTGGGTTCCCACGGTGAAGAGGTCCGTAGTTTCATTGTGTGTCCTGTGGTGAAGGGCTTCCTACAGCTTCTTGGAAATGATGCTCTAACCTGCTCGTCTTGGCTTTATGAGACAAAATGAAACACCGTACCCTCCTCCACCATCCCTGCTGCTCAAGGCTCTGCAGACATCTGCCACCTCCCACTTCTACTGAGTTTTGTGATGGAGCACTTACTGGGATGGGATCTCAACAGGAACCATTTACACTTGTGTTTGAAGGGATTTGGGCATGCTCAGTGAAATGCTACAAAAAAAGGGAAAGATGCTCTATGGTAACATTTATTAGTCCTCATCAGTCCTCCAGTGTCCCTACCACCTAGAGTTGGGATGGTCCCTCCCGCTCTCTGCCCAGGAAGGTCTCATCAGAAGGATGCTGAGCCCAAGCAGAAGACCTTGTGGACAGAAGCCAGCTCACTCCCAGCTCCTCATCTTGGCACTTGGTGAAGAGCAGCTCATGTTCCGAGACAGCCTTTTGCAACGTTCTTCCAAGGCCTGTGTGCGATAATGAACATAATTATGGGCATCACGCATGGAAAGAAGTCCTCTGGTGGCAAAGAAGTGAGTTGTAGCTCAGATCTGTAGGTTAATCTAGAGAACGTGCATGGATGGAGATGGGGTTTCCCAGAGACGCTTCCACATTTCAATGATTGAGTGTGTCGCATTTAATTGCCATAGGCCTGGCACTGTGCAAACCTGGGGACCTCTCCTCTTGATCTCAGCTTAGACCCGATTGCCTAATTGCATTACCTGGGTAATTAGATAGAAATATAGTAGCCTTGTGCTGCACGATAGCGAGGATCCCCTTCCTAACAGAATTAGCCTGGCTTAAATATGGAAAACTCGTACACACACATAGATATACAACTTAACCCATCTGTAATCACACAGATTAGACCTAGGGGCTTATTCCCTTAAAGAAATAGTTAAAAATTTATACAAGTTTGGTTACAAAGAGCCTCTTCTGGGCTGCAGTTTGGATCCCAGCAACTAGAGGTATCAGGGACTGTGGGAGTCACCATGCTCCTACCTTTGCAGGATCACCCAGGAGCTCAGTCCAGGCCAGCTTGAGATGCTCCAGACCTGGGTACACCAGCCACAAAGGTTTTAAACTAAAAGAGGGCAGATTTAGGTGAGATATTAGGAAGAAATTCTTTACTGTGAGGGTGGTGAGGCAGTGGCCCAGGTTGCCCAGAGAAGCTGTGGATGCCCCATCCCTGCAGGGGTTCAAGGCCAGGCTGGATGAGGCTTTGGGCAACCTGGGCTGGTGGGAGGTGTCCCTGCCCATGGCAGGGGGGTGGCACTGGATGGGCTTTAAGGTCCTTTCCAACCCAAAGCATTCTGTGATTCTATGATTTTATGATTTTAGGCTTTGTGGAAGCACAGTGCTGGGAAAAGTTTGGGGTGTTATGGGCTTCCTCAGTGAGTCATGGGGTGGTTGGCCCCAGAGTCACAAGAAGTTCCCTGCAATGGTGGCAAGACCCAGAGAAGATGGAGGAGGGCTGTTGCAGGCAGCAGGACTCACTGCAGCCATGCCCTACTGCCACTGTGTCTTTTCTCAGCCAGGGAGGAGAATTAGCTTTGCTCTGGAGTGGGTTCAAGAAGCAAGAAGAAACACTAATCCCCCCACGGCAGGGTGCAAGTCTCATAAAAGCAAGTGGCTGCAACACTCACCTGGGGACCTGGCGAGGTTGGTTTGACTGAAGGTCCCCTTTCCTCCCTGTAGGCACAGAACTGGGGATGGGTCAGCCTGGAGCTGTGGTTCCACTGGCTGGGGACAATCTCCACCAGAATTGGCCATGGTGTGACTGGTGGGGAACAGGAGGAAAAAGGCATCTCTGTCTGAGTGATGGCTGGTATTTAAGGCAGGATTTTCCAGCCCTCACACCGCCGTTCACCCCTGGTTGGGACAACCTGGCCCATTTTTCCTTTGAAGGGCCCATTCCTCATCCCATCTCATTTCTGCCTGCACTTGTCCCACTTGTTCCTACCACCCTCAGCCATCAGTTTTCTCTCTGATACGCCACCAACCCTCCCTTTGTCCCCCCGTTTTGTTGCTTTTTTTTTCTTCCCCTTTCTTTTTGTCTTCTTTCTTTTTTTTTTATCCTTAAAGAGTGAACAAAACAAAACAAGAAAAAGCAGTGCCAATCCGATCCTCTTAACCCAACGTTCTTACCCCGGGGAGGGCTCCGGCAGCGCAGGCGAAAACCCCCACGCATTTTGTCCTGTTTCTTCGTAGCAACTTGAGCAAATTGAAAGCCGCGGAGGGGTGTGCCCCCAGGCACTTGGTAAATCCACTTCCTTTGTCATAACAAGAACAAATCCCACCTTTGAAGTTTTTCCCTTCTTGTTGCAAGGGGAATGTCTTTTGTTTAATCCATTTTAGCCTTTAATGCCTGACCTGGATCAATCCTGTTGGGTAGATTACACACTACTCACGCCGACTTTAAACTACCCTACAGGGATTTTTTTCTTCCCCCCCCCTCGCTCTCCCCACCGCATTGGTGTGAGAATCTCAGCAATAATCGGCATTACGACTTTAGACCATCGTTCACTTTGAAGGAGGAGACTGTCCTTTAACAAAGGGGAGGGAGGGAGAGGAAACCCTCAGATATCAAACAGATTTAATCAGCTTTGAGGTCTTTCAATCTCATATTCATAACGGATTTTTATTAGTTAGGAAAATCGGTGCAGAACTTGGCTGGGGTCTGTGTGTCTCCATGTCCTCCTCCACCGTTTCATACTCTGTTTGGGACCAAACTCACCCTCACAGCCTCCCCAGTGCCGGTCTGGGGGAAATCCTGGGAAATATTAGCCCAGGACTGCTGCAAATAAATTGTCAGGCTGTCTATCACCCACACCAAGTCTGAACCACACTGGCCTCCTCCATCCCATTGCTCACACAGGTGGAAGAGACTGAAAACTGATGCCAGTAGGACCCAGGTGCCCTCCTTGATGACCCAGACACATGCAATGCTGCACGGAGGATAAATCTATACAGGAACCCATAACCTCTGTCTCATTAAAACTTATATTAGGACTTACTGTAAAAAGAGGTGACCTCAGCTTTTACCAGCTCCTTATTTTGCAGAAGAATCTGTAGGATGGGCTTGCTTTGCTCTCTAATAACTACTTGTAGCAGATATGTCCTATCCTGAAGCCTTCTCCTGCCTGTTGCATCTCTCTTCTTCTACAGCACTGGAGTGTTGGCTGTGTTGTAGGTCTCACTGGCAGATTAACTTTGGCTTCTTTGCTTTTTTCTTGTGGTTTAAGGCTAATCACCAGCCTTGTTCTTGAAGGGATACAAAGCAACAGGGCTCAGGCACATGCATGGCTGCAGGGAACCTCCAGAGATGATGGCAAGAAGCATTTCCCAGTCCTCCCCAGCTCTGGCACCAGGACGGAGCTAAAAACACTCCTGTTATCTTTGCTTTGTGCCTGGTGGCCATGAAGCCAGCGCTGTGGCAGGTCTGAATGATCCAGTCCCTCTCCAGGAGCTCCCTGTCCCAGAAGAGCTCCAAGGCAGAGACTCCATATGGTCCCTTCATCAATCATGTCATTATTCTTCCAACTCAAAACACTTTTGCCTCAAGTGCAGTGGCTGCTGCTTGGACCTTTCCCCAAGAAACAGGAGGGCCAAATCCTGCTCTGGGAGGCTTGTAGCCCATCTCCCCTCTCTGGCCATGGCCCAGAATCACTTCTGTTCCTGTCCTCTGGACCCTATACAAGTTACTCACAATGTTTTGAAGCCCCAAACTGGACACAGGACTTCTCCTCATGGCTGGTAGGAGCATATGAGGCAGGACCACTCCCTTCCAGGGTTCACATATGACTCTCTTTATAGTAAATCCCCAAATTAAGTTTTTCTTTAGTGTCACATCAGCCTTAGGCTGTGATTTCACACTCCGACCCCCAATGCTGCTGCTTCCCCATCTCTTCTCCATTTTACACTTGTGTGTCTAATTTTTCCCTCCTAACTATACCCAGAAACCCTGGGCCTTGGGGAGTTGTATCTGCTTTTTAGCAGGGTCATTTCGGATTCTTGTACAAAAGCTCTGGTCTCTCCCCTTCTCCAAGCTCCGCAGTGGGCAGGTGTACCAGCTCGGTGGCTCATCCGAACAAGCCCAAGAAGGCCAATGGAAGAGATTAAATGACCCAAACGTGCCAGGGACATCTTGTACAGTGACAACCTCCAAACCTCCTGAATAGCTGATCCTGCCCCATGGGCAGGTGTCCTATTGCCCCAGAGCACGGCTGAGACAAGGCCAAGACAGAATCTGGGACTTTCCAATGAGGGGAGACTTGTCTACCTGCTGGGCTCCCAGTTAGGCAGTGAGTTGTAACCAGACTCTTTGTCACTAAGCACACCCTTTTTAGAAGCTGGGAAGACTGGGGACATGAGGACATTGAGGATGTGGGACTCCCATCAGAGACCAATAAATACCAAGAAAATATTTTACCAAAGTGGGGTGACTCGGAAACATCTTCCACCCTCCCTCCTCAAACAGCTGACAGCCAGCAACCAGCCAAGGTCACCCCAAGCACCCATCCCACAAGAGGTGGGAACCACCTGCTCATGCCACCATTGGTGGCCCCATTTGGGGACTTGCCAATAGGAGCCACAGAATACCCAACAGGAGCCACAAAACACCCACCAGGACCCTGCTGCATCACCCTGGGGGAAAAAAGCAAAGAGCTGGACCAATTTACAGCAAAAATACCCACCTGTGCCTGTGGGTTAGAGCGTGAGAGTTTCCATCCCCATTCCTGGCAGCATCAGCCTGGGGATAAAGTGGTTTTTCCTTGGGGTTCGTAGGGCCAAGCCCCAGTAAGGGATGTGGCAGAGCATTTTGGCATGTGGAGCCTGTGGCTGCCTTGGGAAGGGGCCAGTTAGCCCGCAGACATCCCTCAGGACAGTCGAATAAGGAACTGTCTTCTTTCACTTTTTATGAGATTGATGTGCTTTGAAATTAGTAACCCTCCATTAGCTCTCCAAATAGCTCTGAATCATTAGGGTCAGTACGTCTGCACTCCTCAAAATGAGCTTTTACCTAAATTAGCATCTCAAAGAGGTAGGAGTCCCTTCCCTGGTTTTAATTCCTGCGTCTCCCTGCACATCAGGATGGGTTTGGTGGCCAATCCAAGCCCCGCATCCCAAATACATTCAGGAGAACCTGCTGGCTTGTTTAAAATGTTCTTTTTTCCTTCCCATTCTTTACTAAATACCTATTATATTAATGTTTAAAATCCATTTAAGTTCATCATGGGTGGCTTTGCAAAAGGACACCGGCTCCGTTGCTGTAATTAGATGATTTATTGCCCTCTCGTGGTGACACACGCTAACTAGAGAAGCTGTGATTTAAATTGGATGATCTTTCCAAGTGTTTGAGTGAGAAATAAAGGGAGAATTATTAAGACTATCAGAGAGCAGTGGCATATACGTGTGAGGGATATACTGTGCTAGGAGAGGGATTAGCCAAAACTCGCTGTTTCGCAGCTGAGCTCTGCTTTCATGGGTGTCCAGCCCTGGCGTGGGACTGACATCTCCCATCAGCCAGAGCTGTGAGTGGGGCAAGGTGCTGGAACTGTGATCAGCATGTCATTAAAAACCAACATTTTAGCCAAAATCACTCGGTTTAGATTTGGAAACCACGGGGAAACAACCACCCTGGGATTTGCTGCTCCAGCCCAGCCAAGTGTCCAGTAAGATATATTCCCATCAGTGTAAGCAAATCCACATTAACATTTTTCACTGATTTAATTAAAGAACCAGGCAGGCCTGAACGGCAATCATTTGGTATAAAACCCAAGTATAGACCTAGCCTGGAGCTGTTATTCAAATGCCTGGGTTAATACAGTGTAAAACCATGAGCACATCCTCTTACGATGGGGCTTAAATCTTTTAAGAGTGGCTTATATCAATCTAGTTTAAGTCAATTCCTCACCGAGTTAAGCTAAATTGAAAGAAGCACTCAGACCCCAAATGCAGAGCCGGTGTTACCTAATCTCTCTGCACATAGCGATGGCTTCGGCCAGGCAGCTGCCAGCACGGTGCAAAAGAGCAGGGGACCGGGGAGCCTTGGCCAGAGCCCACCGAGCACCAGGGCAGAAAGTTTCCCAATTTGATCCCTGCTGGTCTTTGCAAACAGAGCTGCCTCCTCTCAAAGGTCCCCTTTGCTGGAGACCACAGTGTGACCGTGTCCTTACAGAGGACAGGGGTCCCCAGCTGAGCACACCTTTGCAGTGAGCCTTCATCCCCAAAATCATAAGCTTCTCAAACTTCAGAGAAAATCTCTGATGTTGAGCTGATCCAGAGCAAAGCTAAAAACCACCAAGAAATAGTTTCCTGGCAGGAGGTAACTGCTGCAGAAGAAGTGCCAGAGACAGTGACTGGATGCCCTGTGACCACCAAAGGTGTGTGTGCAGTTGGGGACTTAACAGTGGTAAAGGAAAAATAAAGGAAAAAAACTTTTCTCCTACCTGACGCGAACCCTGGAGGTCACACACTGGTCACATGCCCAGTTCCATGAGCTTTGCCACCACACTGGGGTCACGCTGGCTGGCAGGAGGCACAGGAGCTCCCATCAGGAGCATCGTGACCTGCACAGAGGTAAACTCTCTATGGTAACTAAATAAAATAAAAGTCTTGATTTTTGGCGTAGTCATTATGAAGGTCCTTGGCTGGGTCCTGTGAACAGAAGGGCCATCAGCTCGGATGCACCAGCACCGTCATCTCTGCCCTCCTCACCCCCCAAAACCCCACCCTGGCAATGAGCAGCACCTTTCCAAAAGACAGAGACAACCCCAAATGCTGTGACCTCCAAACTCTGCCTTTACTTGTGTTCAGCCACGTACACCTGCCCTCTGCATCCCATCCCAAGCAGCAGGAAAGAAATGTCAAGTCACCATTGGTGAAACCATCAAAAAAATCTTGGGAGATTAAATAGACACCACTCTGAGGTGGGACGGGACAAGAGCTGGGTTTTAATCCATTGGGACAGGACAAGAGCTGTTTTTTTTAATTCATTTCACACTCATTTAGGCAAGTGATAATTGTCAATATAAAGCCATATGGAAAAAATAACCCTCTGCAGGAATGATGCGGAGTAAGGAACCTGCCACTGAGTTGTTTGAAGAGTAGTAGATAAACAAAAAGTAATTACAGGCAGCAAACCCAGTAAAATATAGAGATGAGTGAACCCATAAGAAACTCCACAGTCTTTCTGCAGACTTAGTCCATTGTCCCAGCTACCCAAGAGATCAGCTCCCTTACCTCCATGGCAGAAAAAGGGTGAGG
>NW_010132972.1:2136-8442 GCF_000699245.1 Pterocles gutturalis | reverse complement strand
GGTTGTGGTGAGCTGGAGGGTGGTTTTCCTGCAAGTTTTGGGTGTGCTCAGCCCAAAGGACCAACCCATAACTAAAAAGCATCCTGGGCATCCTGCATCCCTGCTCGGATGCTGGCACTACTCACAGTTATCTGTAAGGTTCTTCGGGACAGCACCTGGGAAAGGAGCATAATTTACCTGCAGAAACAATTCCCCTGTAAAAAGTGGGTTATTCTTTTTCTTTCTTAGCACCAAAAAGGTGTCTTGTGGTTTTCCCCGAGTGATGCTCTCTTTCCTGGGCAGCAGAGTCTGGTCGTACCCAGCCTGAGCATCCCTGCGCTGTGCAGGCTTGGGCATGAGATGGCAGCAGAAGTCAGGGATGGAGGGACCGCAGCGCAGCCCCCACCGTCCCTTCCCTGCACCAGCCCAGGACCGAAGTCCCGGCTTTGGGTCACTTCTGCAGACCGGAGGGTTTTGCTCGTATTGTGCATTACTGGGCAGCAGCGAATATCGGACCTTGGCAGAGAATACGACGGTATTTCAGAAAGTAGCTTTGGGTTGTCAGCATTATCCTGGATGCGTTGCTGACCGTGGCCTCCGGAGCATCTTTGGGATTGATCCCAAAGCAGCTCTACCCTTTTCCAAGGCTGAGGCTGGAAGAGAAGGGGTTACCCCAGCGGTGCCGGGGTGGGCGATGGTGCTGAGCCCACAGGTGGTGGGGGCAGAGAGCCGGGGATTGGCTTCACCAAGCCGTGAAGAGCCACAAGGTCACCTCCTTGGTCCACCCAGGGAAGTCATCTGCTGGGGGAAAAAAAAACAAAAAAAAACCACGGGGGAAAAAAAAGGAACAACCCCCACAGGAAAAACATCACTAAAGACATCATACCACAGATGATTCGGGCCAACATTGAGTTTGGGGCACAACACACGGGCACTGGGAAACCCTGCCTGACTTTTGGAAGCAGTTTGCAGAAGGAAAAGTGATGTTCCACCTCCAGGTGTGATTTTGGGCTAACCAGTCCAGATCCCACAGCGTTCTGGTGTCACCAGCACTGACACAGCACAAGTACCCCCATCCCCAGAGAAGTAATGGCAGCAAAATGAGTAATTAGGAGAGCAGCCCTTCAGTGGGTATTTTCGTAAAAAAAATGTTTTTTTCAGCCCCAGCTTTCTGGTTTTGTTCCCATCAGGAGCAGACCATGACTTTGTAAAAAAAATGGAGAACAGGAAAAAGATTTTTTTGCTGTTCCTGCAGCAAATTCATGGACGCACAAGGGAACGTGTAAGGCACAATATTGGTTTTTTTATCTGACATATCCACTTGCTCAGTCTCACATTGTCTTAGCTACCATCCCGATAAGAGCCCCAGAGAAAAACCCAGCAGAGAAATTAGCAATCAAGCCCTATTTTATCAGGTCTGCGTGAACAAACACAGGGACAGAGAGCAGCGTGTCCTTTGGCCCCTCAGAGATAGGGGTGCCTGGAAACCAAAAGACTGTTTACTAAACAGGTCAGAAAGATGACGTGGCTTTAGGGATTTTTTTTTTTTTTCCCTGCTACCACTTCTGCAAACGCCCAGCACACCCATACCCACACCCCATGGGGAGCGGCAGAGGTAACCAGAGGGTGCTTGACCATGGAGTGACTCTAGAAAGTCTTTGCTTCAGAAAAAAAAAAAAAAAAAAAAAAATTGTTGACATCTCAGCTGGTTTTGCTCCAGAGCACAAGGAAAGATGCTGATCCCCAACAGCATGGCAGAAGATGGGGTGACCCAGATGCCTCCTGTGAGCAGCATCCCCCTAAATTTCTTCTCTGCAGATGCACAACCCTCATAGCAAAAAACAAAACAAAACAAAACAAAAAAACACACCACCACCACAAAAAAAAAAAAAAAAAAGCCAAAACACAGACAAGCTGACAACAGTCTCCAAACCTGGGAAACAGTCCTCACCCCATCACATCCTCCCACCCAACGCTGCACCTTTCAGAGTGAAAAACCAGCTGGTGATAAGCAAGTTAACCAGCTCAATATTTTCCAAATTTATAATTTAAAAAAAAATGTGTATAACCTTCGGCTGTAACCTTTCTGCCTCTCGCTGCCGCGATCCAGCAGCCTGCCTGCCAAGCAGGAGTCGCAGGAGCTGCCAAGCGCTATCGAGCCGCGTGCCCTCCTGACTCAGGGGGATTTGGAGCCTTATCACATGTGCACTGCAGTGATTTCCACCGGCGGGGAGGGATGCAGGAGGTCACATTCACTAATGTTATGAGAAAAACTCCTTAATTACTCCCCTAAGGGCTGTTTCGGAGCTACCATAGGGTCAAAAGCGAGATGGAAAAGGTTTATGAAGGAAGTTGGCAGACAGATGTTTGCCAATCACAGCGTCGCAGCATGGTCCCTGACCTTAAAATAAGGAACCTGAGCACCATGGAGTGAAAGTGGAGGATGGAAGAGCTTTAGAGCAGCCCTTCTCATCAAGCTTTGTGAGGGAGGAAGCTAGAGCAGGGAAGATGCTCTATGGAAATGTCGATTTTTTTTTTTTTTTTTTTTTTTTTTTTCCTGATGAGGATTTTGCTCTGTGCAACGTGCTGCAATGCCAAGAGAGGGCAGCCCAAGCCGTCACATCACCGCCCGGCTTTTCCCAGATCTGTATACCGAGCTATTAGGATGCTGTGAGCAAGCAGAAATGAAAAGAGAAAAAAAAATTAAAAAGGAAAAGAAAAAAACCCTAAAAAAACAGAAAGAAAAAAAAAGGCATTTCCAGCCTGAACCCCAGATGCAAAAATTCTTGGGAGAGAAAATACACAGGGAAGCGAGGAGACCCCAACTTTGGAAGGATGGAGAGGCTGAAACCATAAGGTTGCAAGCGGTGGGCAAGACAATTTTAAAAGGCATGAGGTTAATCCGTACCCCACTAATAAGGGACCATGAGGGGGGACATGGAGACCGATGCACCGGTTGCGTTTCACCCCGTGCGAGGGGAGGTGAACCAAGGTTCCCCAGGGGTTGAGGAGCTCTGATTATTTATTTTCAAAATCTTTTAGAACAACAAAAAAAAAAGCTGGGAAAGTTTCCTACCCAGGGCATAAATCATGTCCGTGTGCCCACAGGGGCAGTGATTTTTCAGGTGGGTGCCCGGGGTTTCAGCCTCCCCTGAGCCCATAACAGGCCTTTTCCTTGCGGCAAGAAGCAGCTTTGCACACTTCCAGCATCTTTAATAAATAGTGACAATAAAACCCATGGAGAAAGATGTATTTGCATTGCCCTTCGGGGCACTTCCAAGCAAGCAGCTTTAGCTCAGTGGCCCTAATTGTGGGGAGGGGGGAAGCAGGTGGGGTGCATGGTGCTCCCCAGGCCACTCAAAACGTGTTTTATTCCCAGCCCCGACCCAGACACTGGGCTCCTTTCTTCCATTTCGATGCAGATTGGGGCAGGCTTAGAAAGCCAACGCGTGTGTGGCTCAGCGGAGGAGAATAGCACCTCCCAGGCTATTGCTCCCAGAGGGTTTGGGGAAGGGTTTTCTCCCGGTTTATGGCACTGGATATTTTCCTTTTTGAAAGAGAACAAAACCACAAAACTGTTTTTTTTTTTCCCCAGCTGAAGCTGGGCTACATCCAAGCGAGCATTCGAAGATGGCATTGGTGAAAATCCAGAACATCAAGATGAGGATCTGCCCCTCAAGTGTCTGAATTTTACGCAGAGAAAATAAATGAATGAGGAAGAAAAAAAAAATTACCCAGCAAATTCCCTCGACATGTTGTACCAATTTAAAGCCATGTTAATGTTGATTTATCGATTTGGAAAGGTACTTCCATTTATAAAGGCAGTGAGGGCTTGTCTATAGTGCCAATAATGTAACACAGACCTGCTGGCTCTAATCCTGCGAGTCCCTTATCAGCATATAAAATTCATTATGTGAGAAGGATGCAAAGGCGAAAAAAAAATAAAACAGGAAATTTTATTTTTCCTGGAGGAAAAAAAAAAAAAAAAAAAAAAAGGAGGCTAAGCTGTGTTTCCAGTAAAAGCCAAGATGCTGTATAAGGAGCCAACTATCCTGCAAAGAGCCAAGGAGTTAACTGGGCTGGAAATCAAAGCAGCGATAGGATGGAGCAGTGAGATCGCTGGCACATCTGAGGCTCTGGGATCAGTTACTTGAACAACACCTTAAATCCCTCAAATAGCCCCAGAGGCAAAAAGACAATTCCCCCAGGGATTCAGCTGAGCAGCTGGAAATAGATAATATTTCCCAGGCATTCCCAGCAGGAAAGATGGGAGCAAGGAGCAGTTTATAGGGGCAAGGGATGATTCTTGGAAAACATAGAAAGATGAGAGATCTGGTGTTTTTTAGGGGAAACCCTTAGAAAATTAGTTACAATAGTTACATGGCAAGATATTAAAAAAATTAATTATAAAAAAAGCCATAATTTTGGCTTTCTCACAGTATGTTTTCCCACCATGAAAGATGGGAGTAAGGAGCAATTTATAGGGACAAGGGATGCTGCTTTTAGGGCTGCCTGAATAAAAGCACAGAGGATCTGTGAATAAACCTGGAATGGCCTTTCCCCAAATCCAGGGGTTTTGTGTGTGTGTTTAATGGCAGAATTTGGTTTCTGAAAAGCCCTGAAGGCGTTAGGTCAGAGTTGCTCAGCAAAAAGACTTTTTTTTTTTCCTTACAAAGGGCTTTTTGGCCGTGGGTTTACTCTGGGCAGCTCGGTAAAGTGTGATGCCAAGTGAAAAAAAGGTTTCAGGAGGAAAAAGGTTGAGAGATGCTGGATGCTGAGAGCCTGGCACTGGCCATGGATGAGCATCCCTGGGGACACCGAGGGACAGGGCTGGCCAGAGCTTTTTCCAAGGTCCTCGCAGCTCCCTCTGCTTGGTGGCTTGGCCAGAAGAGATTCATCAATGGGACAGGGGGAGGAGGAAAATCCCCTTACATGGAAACCAAAAACCTGCTCCAGGCTTGCTGTTAGGAGAGATGGGGGAATAAAGACATTTTTTGTATAGGATGCAGAAAATAAATCGTGAATCCAGCATGGCTCAGGTCAAATAGACAGTGTGGGAAGGTCCTACTTGTCCAGGAAAAGCCATATAAGCTCCCCACAGTTTGATCATCTCCTCACCAGCTTTTCAAAGTAAGGGAGGAATCGAACTTCTGGTGTAAATTCTCCCCCCTGGCATTATTCCAGGCTGGACCAGCCCAGAGACAATAGAAAAACAAGAAAAAAAAACAGTCAATTTTCTCAGCCTGGCCATCCTCCCTGTGTCCCGTGGAGCTCCTGGATGAAGCCCCCACGTCCCCCCATTCCCAAATACATCCCCAAAGGATGGGGTACCCTGCCTACGGTGGGAAAGAGGGAGGTTGCACACTCAGCAGATAAATTATCCCCAAATTGTACAAGCCACAGAGGTTGTTTCAGTTTCTAAATGATTAAAGCATCTCATCTCTGGAGCAATGAGGATGAATACGGTTTGAAAAACAAGATATTTGGGGAGGGGAAAGGGCTCCTCCAGCATCTCTCCGGGGGCTGGGCCATAGGACCCCTCCGAAAGAGCCCCCGATAAGTAAGACATCATTACTAAATCAATGACAAGGAAGAGAAAATGGAAGTAGATGAATCAGGGAGCCGATGGGGTCACAGATGAGAAACAGCACATCTGCTGCCGCTCGCCGTGCGTTAACAAATAAGGCCACTGGCTCAGACACGCTAATGCTCCGACTAATGAAGCTTCAAGACCGATTAGAGCGTAAATCACTTTTTTTTTCCCCCCCCCACAATGTAGCTGGTCCCTCCCTGACCATCAGGAGGCATATTTGCTGGATCCCACATTTTCCCAGCTGCTGCCGGCCAGTGCGATGGACGACACCGCGGCCCCGTTCTATAGGGTTTCTATAGGGTCAACTCCCCCTGGCTGAACACACCGAGATGCAGCTAATCCATACGTTCAATCCACACCAGCGACTGCCTGCGACCTCTGCACCGACCACCTCGCCGGCTGGATGGGACCCAAGCGCCTTCCCCACTTCTTTACCCACTTGCACCCATACGGGATTTTATTTGGATTGAAGAGGGCAGCGACCGCAGGCTGCAAAATAATCTGCTCTGTGTTATCCGCCTGGATTTTGGGAAGGGAGACAGGGCGATTTTTCCCTGGTCCCATAAAAAAGCAGAGAGCAGGGAGCTGCCCCAGCCCTACCCTGGGGTTTGGGTACAGGGACACGAGGATGAAAATGTCGCGGGTGGACCCACGCCACGTGTCGCACATCATGAGCTGGCACTGAACAGCCACAGCTCCTGATCATTTTTCATCCTTCTCCCTGTTCATATTCC
>NW_010132972.1:0-2047 GCF_000699245.1 Pterocles gutturalis | reverse complement strand
AACCAGCCTCTGAGGGTATTTTGGGGATGCAAACCTGGAGATGCCGGCACCAACACCCACACCACGACCCATGGATGTGGCCAGGGGGTCTCCTCTCCCGACTGCTCCTCAGTTTCTCCCTGAGCATCCCCACCTTCTCCATTCCCTTCCCCGGACACCGCGGTCACTCGCTTGTAAATGAGGAGATCTATAAGCTAATCAAGCTGCTTCCCCTCCAGGCTTGATAGAGAGACAGATCGTTATGGGTGTTTCTATTTTTAAATACACGCGAAGTGCCTGGATATGATCACAGTAGGGTCATCTGTGTCCCCAGCTTCACTGAGTTGTGACCCCCTCCCCGGCCCTTACCAATCACTGGGGTGTGTAAAGGGAGGCACAGACTGGACATGGAAATTCAGCACCCAAAACATCCATGGGAAGAGGCAGTTCTTTGACCCGCAAGGACAACTGGCCTGGCCGACTGCTCAGGCTGTTAAAAATTAAAAAAAAAAAAAAAAAAATTAAAAAAAAAAAACAAAAAACAGGGAAGAAGATAAAAAAAGGGGGGAAAAAAGAAAAAAGGGGGTAGAAAAGAAAAAAAGGGGGGAGAAAATTAAAAAAGAGGGGAGAAAATTAAAAAAGAGAAGCCCCAGGCTCCTGTGTGATGGAGACTATGGCATAGACCACCGAGCTGCATTGCCCTCCATCCCATCTGGGGACACGCCGGGGCTGACCCACCACTGAGCTCTTCTGCTCAGCCCCAGAACAACATTCCCCCAAATTATTATTATTATTATTCTGCAGCAGCGGCTGCACCGCCTGCCTGTAAAATCCAGAGCAATCAGAGCTTGCTCTTCCAGCCTCGTTAAATCACGTTTAAACGAGGGCAGTGCTCTGCTCGGGGGTCAGGGAGGGTACTGGGCTCCGCAGCCACATGCAGGATTATTGTCCGACAAGATGATGGAGCCATTAGGATTTTCTATGCCGCTGCTATCCAATTACTTAAGTACAAACGTTTCTCTCGTGCGCTGAATTGCAAACCCTGCTCCTACCAGCAAATACGATTCTCCAGGCTGATCACTGCGTTGTTGAAAGCGAACTGGAATTATCAATTTGCCAGGAAGGCTGGAAGGGCCAAGATCGATGCTGGTGATGCTGGGAGGATGCTGGGCTGGGGGTTGGCAAGGTTTGAGATCAGGCAACAGCGACGAGCTGCTAGGGGATATCGGGGAGTTTCTGATCCTGAATGAAGAGGTCTGCTCTGGCTGGGAGATGCTCTATTTATTCCGGTGGCAGCTGCTTCCGTTCATGTTCATACTGAAAGGCAAAGGACCAGCCAGCGATGTTCGTTCATCAGGAAGAGTGTCGTGAAGGAGCCTGCTCGGGCTGTGATTACCTGTTTGCAAGCGATATTAATCACCGAAGCAAAAACTAATTATGTGGTTCGCTAGTTTTCCCTTTCCCTTCGCCAGCTCTGCTGCGAAACCCCCAGACCTGATGGGCAGGGAGATGCGCTCTGCCACCGCAACGGCACAAAGTGCTGCCTCCTTCCAAAAACGAAAGGTCAAAGAGATTTCAGACGAGCCTGGAAGAGCAGCAGGAGCATCACAGTGTCAAACCTCATCTGGGAATGAGATTTGTACACGAGCCTTTGAGGGGAGCCCCACATTGATGGGAGACATTGGGGTGTGTGAAGGGGTTTGGGGGGGGAAGCCCCAGCTGACCCCTGCGCCCCTTCCCCGCTGCTCGTTCCACGGAGGGGGAACCCCTGAAACAGCCTCGATGCCTTCTCTGCTCAAATCCAAGGGGGAACAGCTTACACGTCCCCCAAGGCAACAGCCCTGCAGCAGCTGGGCGCACGCTTACGTTTATAGAGGAAAAAAGTAAAATTCGTATTTTTTTTTAAAGGTCATTACAGGTCCCCATCCCAGGGTGATGTGGCTGCACTTCTGAGTTTTTTAAAGGTGTGCTTTCACATTGGGAAGTGTTTAAAAATGCAATTTTTGACCTGAAAAGAAGACCTTGGGTGTGCTTTCAAAAAATATCCATCCTTCAAGTCCAGGTGACC
>NW_010132971.1:292-542 GCF_000699245.1 Pterocles gutturalis | reverse complement strand
AACCCAGCCCCCTCCCCAAACCAGCCCTGCAGCCCCGTGGGCTTGGAGAAAAGGGACTGCAAGCGCCACGGGGGGGGATCCTCTGCCCCTCTGCGAGATGGTCCCCAAGGATGTGTCCCCAAGGACGTGTCCCCAAACAGAGCCACGGGCTGTCTCAGCTCGGCCGCTTTGGTCCCTAGCTTCCCTCTGTTCCCCTGGGAAGAGCAAAGGCAGCAGCTTCCCCAGGGGAGCATCCTGGCCCCAAGCTGCA
>NW_010132971.1:0-235 GCF_000699245.1 Pterocles gutturalis | reverse complement strand
CCGATGTTTGGCTTCTGTGACCCGGGAGAGGAGCATCCCGCTCCTCCCTCCCCGCACAGGCTTCCAGTTATACTGGTCCCTGTCCCGCTCCAGGACCTCCGGAGCCCAGCAGAGAGGGGACAGGGATGTGCTTTGAGATTTTGGTCCGTGACATGACCCCAAGTCAGCGGTGGCCCCAAAAGCCACCACGGCTGGGGACCAACGAGGGGGGGGGGGGTCTCAAACTGCCAAACCC
>NW_010132970.1:103922-172494 GCF_000699245.1 Pterocles gutturalis | reverse complement strand
GGGGAAACAGCACCATGAACAGCTATCACAGTACAGCACAACTCCATTTGAACCCTCAGCTATAGGAGATGGCTTCTTTGATGGTCGCAGCTCCCTCCCCAGAGCACTTCCCTCTGAGATGGTTGGCCCCTCTGCACCATGGTGCAAATTTCCCCATGCCAACTCAAGCTAAATTTATGTAGATGGAAAGAAAAGGGAGAAGGGAAAGAAAAGCTTTGAGTAAGGGCTAAAACTTCTCCAAGACCACATTTTCTCAGATTACGCCAAAATTCTGATCTTTCCACATTATTTCCATGAACAACAACCCAAGTTAATAAGACCTAAAAACACCCTAAACACATTTTTGGTTTTGCAAACAGTGTTTCATTCAGGTATGTCTGCATGGTGATGCATCATTACTAACTGTAACGCAATAGCTGCCAACTCTGGAAGGGCACATTGCTCAGTGTACCTGGAATGCTAAGGAGGGACTGACACCATTATATGAGATTAAATTGAGATTCACTATACAGAAATAAGAGAAAAATTAAGTCAGACCTGGAGACAGAAATTATTTGAGCTTCTCAAATGGTCCAGAGCCATGGCCACCCCTGCTTTAGACTTAAATTTTTGCCCAGTACAACAACCAGCAAAAGCATCCCCTAGATCTCAGGAGTGACCCCAGTTACACATTAGATCCTGGAATGGTGTCAGGCATTCGGGTGGCAACTGCACCCACTGGCAGAGGCAGATAGCTTCGCTGCTTGAGATGAGATGTACCACAAACAGAGTAAAGAAACCAACCCTAAATTGAAGCGCTTCCAACATCATACAATTACACTGCATATGTTTACTTATCCTATATACACTCAGAGAGAAGATAAATGTCTAGTAAAAACCACAATCCACTATTAAACAGCTATAAAATACTTTGCTGTCTTC
This sequence comes from Pterocles gutturalis, assembly GCF_000699245.1. Lineage (NCBI taxonomy): Eukaryota > Metazoa > Chordata > Aves > Pterocliformes > Pteroclidae > Pterocles > Pterocles gutturalis. Next base: position 171,573 of record NW_010132970.1, on the reverse strand, counting down.
CCATTTCAAAAGCTCCCGTAGTATAAAGAGTGGTCAAAAGTTCAGTGAACTGTCTTGTAGTCTGGTTCTCCATTCAAACCCTGCTATTTCCAGAGAGTCTCCTGACACCATATCTAATTTCCAAAATGAATATGCTTTAATTTTCCTTCTTCATGCATTGTGCTTTTTCCTCATTTAAAACAGCAACAGCCTCTGGCAGTAAAGGACATCACATTTCTGTGTGAGATGAAGGTTTTTCCCCCGTATATACAGGAGAATGGCATGGGTCAAGGGAGAAAAAATATATGCAAAAAACATCACACCCCACTGACCCCAGTATATTTTACATTACAATTTTGCCATTTCCAATATAGGTTCATTTTGCAGTGGACCATACCAGCCATATTTCAGGATTAAAAAAAAAATATTAAATTTAGTACCTGGAGCATTGTCTGCATACAGTATGTCCTAATGCAATATATGGATTGTCTTATTAATGGGTAGTATAGCTTGCAGAGAACACACACACATGCAGGGAATACTTATGCATGCCACGGAGGCAGCACAGGTGTACCTATTGTGGATTTGTATATACATTCAATTATATCTGCAGATAATACCCAAGTGCATTTTTCTGTCTTAAAAAGCAGACTACTATATGCTACAGGTGAAACCCCTGAAATCAGGTGGATTTTCAGTGGGGAGGGGTTTTCTCCATATAAGCCTTCCTCCCTTGAGCCACTGAAGTCCCCACAATGGGGAACCTGACAGAGGTTCAGCCATTTAAGCTGAAGTTGTCATGCTTTCAGTGGGCAACAAAAGTGGCTTTATCCCCTGGCACATACTGAAAGACCTCCTTCCACCTCTGAGGCCAGGCAGAGATAATTCAGAGCCCAATTCGAAAGGCACAGTAGGTTCTGGTAGCTTCTCCATGCTTTGTAGACTTCCTTTACCCCTAACTGTTTCAATAAAGTTCAGCTACGACCACAAGCTCTATGAAACTGCCACAGTGGAAGAAAAGATTCACCTTTTGTGCTCCCAACTCTCCTCCAAGACCAGAGACCCCAGGAAAAGGATTAAGTGGAAACTCAAGACTAATCCCTGTTTTAACCATGTGTAAAACCCACATACTCAACAGGAGTGTTGCCTGACTAAAGACCACAACAGTTTTGACTTCATGTACTGCAGACCATAATGCTCACAGAACTGGCACATCTGACCACTACAACCAAAATCATCATGCACTACTTTGACAGAAAATCAAAGAAGACTGACTGTCTTTAAGAAGTAACAATCCCCACAAAATTTTGATGCTATCTACAGATGATCAGCTAGGTGAAGACTCACAAGAGAGGCAATAAATGCACACAGATGTCTGAGGGTTAAACATGCCAACAAAGCAAAATCATGTAATGGAGGGTAAATATACATGGGCAGAGGGATTAAAAAAGAAAAAAAAAAAGTTAGCTTCTCTGCACAAAAAGACAAAGTCACAATTCTTCACATCAAGCAACTACACTTGCAACTGCCATGGAAAGGAGCCACTTCAGCTCCCACAATCATCAAACTTTCTCTGTTCATCATCTCAGAAAAATTTGAAGCACTGTTATGCCACTGAGCTTTAAGAATAACAGAAAAGACTGACCTGAAGTTCAAGGTAGCCTGAGACAAGGAGACCCATAGGGTTGGATGGAGATGTTCAGAAGGAAGGTGAAGCAGCATGCAGTAAAGGTGTATGATCCAGGACCAAACAGGAGCTCAAATGATGGTGGAAACAGCTCCGCAGGTGTTTGGGATATACTAATTAACTCCCTTTATCTCATTAGGTGCAACTGCTCTACATCCATACCCTGCCAGCTTGCCTCCCCACGCACTGGCTCAGCATACCCTAAATCCTGGTGTGGATCTGCTTCTGGGGTAGATAAACCAGCTCTGGGTTATTTTAAAGTCCTGGCCCGGGAATCAGAGTGGGGACTAGCCAGGGCACTCTGGGAAAAAGGTCTCCTTTAACAGGAGGCAATTGGGAGCCTTGAGACCTTGTGGATGGGAGGTGGGGACAGTCTGCTGTAAATGAACTGAAACACAATTACTAGAGCAGCAGGTTTTTTGTTATTTTAAGTAAAAAGGGTAAAACATGCAATAGTTCCTTCAGTTGTTAGCTTGCTTAAATGTCACAGAGAAGCATCCTGTTGCCTGGGAAGCTGTGGACTTGGGGCTCAACAGGTTTGCTTGCTTATTGTCAGCATTTACCTGAACTGGTTTTTAATAAAAGCCTTTGAAGAAAGAAAATCCCCTGCCTGAGATGAGGTGCTGGGAACCCAAGCAGAGGCCCCTGAGAGCTGCTGAGCTACTCAGTGACAGTCGAGTGCATCCCTGATATATCCCGCACCTTCATAATTGCAAATCCCCTCTGCGATGCTCTGCACAGGACCCGCTTTTCAGTCAGCAGTTATTGGATGGCAACCCAACAGTTGTGTTTACCTTTAGGGTCTCAAGAATTTCAGTATCTCTCTAGCAAATGTGGCTTTGTTTTAAGTGGCCAATTTGAGCAAACTAGATGTGGGCAAGGGCAGAACTTGGTCCTTTCTATATTCATCTAGCGCTTTGAACTTATCAAAATGAACCTTGATTTCAAATAATAGCAATAATAATAATAATAATAATAATAATGTTCCCTTTGGCTCCAGAGCACCAGTTCCATCAAAGTACTGACTACTGAAAGTTCAACAGCTAATGGCAAGCTGTTTTGAAAAGGGAAAAGTCTGGAGGCAAATTATGAGGGGAAGAATAGATATTAGTAATTTTTAAAGTCATTCTGTCTCAGGCATTATTTTCCTTTTCTTTCATTATTCATTATGAGTTTTTTGCTTCAAGGCCAAGTGAATTCATAGGGCCTGACCCACCCAAACACAACCATTGACTGTTCACACAACGCAGCCCAGCTGAGTCTATAGATAAAAAAAAAAGAGTCCAAATTGAAAGAAAAAAAAACCCCACAAACACCATTTTAAACAGTGGATCTAAACACACACATAGAAGTATAATTCTCCTGATCAGTTCATTTCTCAGTACTCGGTCCACTGTGTTCCCAGCCCATACATGCTGGGCGTGGGGCGAGGATCTGCAATATGGGAGTCCCAAGAAGCAACTTGTTTCATTTTCTGTTTCTCTAACCCTGCATCTCTGGCCTCTAAAGCCAGCTTGGTGGTGTCAAGCCTCTTGCCCTGAGTGATCAAGGGAAGGCCTCTTCGCTCTCCTTTTTTTTTAGCTTAATTCCAGAGCTAATGGAAACACAGTGGGCTTCACTCATAACTTGGGTAACCTGCATGGCCTTCTGCTGCTGTGTGGACACCACGAAGACGTGAGCCTAAAGCCATTTGCAGCTCTCTCTGCTAAGAAATTGAAGAGCTTGGAAGAAAAATCTCAATCCAGGAGAGGTTTTTTTTCCCAAAAAGCCCCTCAGGAGAGATTTTCCCCATTTTGGGTGCGGAGAGCACCAGGACTACTGCAGGTAGACTTTGTATGCTGCCAAAGAAAAATGGCAACTCAGAGTTCCCTTTGCTTTAGGTGGAAAAAAAAACCAACGACATTACTTTGATATATTTATATTTGTAACCGTGTTCCCTGGAAGACAAGAGATTGCAATGGAGGAAATTTGGCAACCTGGAAGGTAACTGGTATACTTTGCCCACTCTGAAACAAACTCAGCATCACGTATCCTCACTCAGACTCCACAGATGCGTGCATCTGCAGAATGCTGTTAATAATTAATATAACTGTATAAACCCCTAGATATATAAATACACAGACAGATCCTCACATTTTGCCTGTTTCTCTGTAAACTTAAACAAATTTAACAAGATACATTATGCAAATCTGCAGACAGAAGTTGTATCAAAATTTTAACTATCTTCAGCAAGAAAGTGCTTCTATTTCCACTAACACTGGCAGAATATGCTGTAGCTAGGCAGCCATATTTATTTTCAGTTATCATTTTTGCCTTTTTATACAGCATAATGAAATGCCTGGTAAATTATACATTTTTGTAAAACACAAACTTGTCTCTTTATTTGCAGCTCAAGTCTTGCAGTACGTTTTGTCTGCACTAGTTCTAGCTCTTTATGAGAGGCCAATTACTTTTCTTAGCTGTAATATGCAGCATGTGATCTCTTACTCCCCAGTTCTTGTTGAGAGGCAGCCTGGTAAAAAGTGACCATGTCTAAGGCTCACATCTTCAGAGAAAAGTGTGAAGGGTCCCAGCACTCTGTTTGCCATAACATCACTCATACTCATTTGCTTCATCTTCAATACCTAAGCTTTTCAACCCACCTCCTGCTAAAGCAGATTTTTTAGGCAAAAAAAAAATGTTTATAGCTGCTCCCTTCAGTTTCCCTTTAGAAAGACACTCTCATGGCAGATGGATCTCAATATGCTCTCTCCCAAATCTTAAGCAACTCTGAAAATATGAAGTTCACTTTACCAATGGGCCATATATATCTACACCCCTCGATTCCCTGTCTCTTTAAGTGGCACTTTGAACTAGTGAACACCTCTTTAATCTTGCCCCATTATTGTCCTAATAGTACCTCCCGATATTCATAAATGTCTAGCAAGACTTTCAGCTATTTGGTATGAAGAAGAAATATCCAGCTAAATTGAGAAGATTACCACATCACCACATAAATCAGTGACAGGCTGCGTGTTATTACAGTTGATTTTTGTTGACAGTTGGCTGTAGGCAGTTGTGTTTCAAGTGCCTTTTTTCACTGGGAAATTAAACAAAATTCCATGCAAAATGCAGCCCTCCAGTTCAAAAACTGTAAATCCAAAATTAGCATTTCATACTTTAAAAGGTAGCACAGCACAATTTTCCATTGAAAGGTCTGTACAGTTGTCACAAATGGGTGCTTCACACATGACACTAATGCTACTGATGCCTTTTAAGAAAGCCACCTTTCTCTGATATTATTTTCTTCTCCTAATAATCTGCATACACTATAGTTCATCCCTATGGAAAAGAAAGAGAGCTCACTTACTTATCTCTCACATGGAAGCATTATGCTTTCAGCCATTCAGATAGGCTAGATGGGAGGGGGGTGGATTGCCAAATCCTCCGTGATAAGAGGGAACAAATTGTGGCAGGCAAAAGGTTAATCTTCCCTCTTTGAGTCCCTCCTTCTGTCTCAGCATAACCTGGAGAGCAAAGAAAATATGAGACTTATGAAGTGAAAAGACACACTGGCACAAAACACCGTTCCTACTGAATCGTGTAGCACTTTATATACAATGGCCACACATTACCTAATCAATGAAAAGCCGTTGCTAGAAGTCAGGGAAGCAGCTTGGGCAATACCACAGGGGACCAGAACTTGCGAAGGAGTTTCTCCTTCCAGCAGCTGCTGATCTGCCATTTTTTGGCTTCAATATTGCCCAGTGCTAACCCAATTTTTTAGGGAATCTGATGTCAGCAAGTTGCCCAAGCAGCAGTAGTTGAGATGGAGCCCCTTCACCATCACCAGACAGGTTCCTGATATTGGCTCTGTCTTGGATGTGAGCTTGAAAAACAACAACACAAGAAGTTTACAATTTTGGCTATGTATAACACAGCGTATCGAGGCAAAGACGCCATGCTTGCTTCTGGGCAAGGGGACAGACATATGATGCGCTTTGTCAGCCAGAAGATGTTAATGCAAGCCTCCACGCAAACACTTTGCTGGCAGCTAACTGGCTTCTGGCCACGGAGAGTCAAATGTCCTCTGGTCAGTACTACTGGGCTGAAAACCAAACCACCAGCCAATTGCATCTGGTCCGCTTTTCCCCTGCGTTCAAGGGCAGAGAAACATGGCCACGGGGACAATGGCCTGTGCGAAGGATCACCCTTTCTGCCAGCCCTGTCCTCAGAGGGGAACTGAGGATAGAGAGTCCACCTGGTGATCTCTCAGCTGGGTAACCCCACTGCTTGTAGCCAAGAGGAAAATACGTTCATAGTAGCCAGTGTTGATAAAATTAAGTATTTCTGTCAGTACTGAAATGGCTTCACTTAACTTCATCATCAGACATTTTAAACAGCCGCCTCTCTCTCATTTGCTTATGGCTGAGTCAAGGTTTAGTTTTCACAGCATGTGCTAAACCTGTTCCCGGGGTAACTCTGCTGACAGAACCAGACAAGATGTCCATGAAAGCCTGGCCCCAATCATCTATGACAGACAAGGTATGTCAGCCATACACAAAAGCTCTTGATGCTCTACTAATGGTTAGATTTGCACCTGATTACAGGCAAAGACTAAATGAACAGGGTCAAATAATCAAAGTGATGTACTGGTTGCTTACCAGTTGCCCTGCTGGGGAAAAAGGACCTGGCCACGAAAGGTGGAAAATGGCAGCACATGAGAAAACAGTGAATATGATGGAGCAATCCTATGTTTTCTGTTGAGGACAGGCTGGAAACAGGCCTAAGCTTTGCTGCTGAGTGAGCTGCAGCCTATACAGAGTGATTTAATGATTTAAGGTAGCATTTGTTCAACACTGGAAATATTTGTACTTAAGATCTGTATGGAATATCACAAAAAGGATTATGCAACTAATATGTTCCCTTGTAACTCTATGTGCACACTTAATATTTAAGTATCTGATTTCCGAAGAATATTTCTTGCAAATTTTCAAAACACACAAGATCTGACCTCCCATTTCTACTTGGTACCAGCACCTCAGGAAAACCAGGCAGTGAGACACAGACCAAACTGGCAGCATGAAGGAGTGTGGTCCACAGGGAAAACACAACTTCCCAACCAAAAAATGCCCAACACAAACAAGAAGCAGCAAAAACAAAAGCAGGCTTTAAGTACAAAGCTGCCCATTCTGATAAATATGGGAAACCAAAGTGTATGATCACTGAGGAGAAGAGGCTGAGCTGAACAAGACATTATTGCCAAGAATAATGCTTGAAACAATGTCTGATGAGGACTGCAATTGCAGGCAGAAGGTGACTCAGTTTATATACACAGACAGGCATTTTTTCTCACATGAAAAGCATAAGAATGTGGCACCTACATGTGCCTTCAGAGACAAGACAGGTTGCTCACTCCGTGGTGGTGGGGAGTCCTCCTGCAGGTCCATGCTTATGCAGGGAGGACACAGAAAGGCTGATCAAGAGGAGGGAGATTTGGGGACACACATGCACTCCCACCCCAATCAAAGGAAGGCATGGCGGGTGCCAGGGGCTGATGAAGGAGACATGAGGGCTTTGCTTGACCAGGAGCCCAGCAGCGAAGCCCAGCAGCACCAAGTTGTGCTAAGGTGTCCCAGTGCAACAAACGGCCTTCCAAAACAGGTCAGCAAACTCACACAAAGAACACGTCAACAGCTGAAATGATCTTTAACCAGAGAAGCTGAGGCAATCTGGGGTGGTGGAAGCAGGTGAGGAAAATGAAGCACGGGAAACCTGGCTTGTGGTTGTGGCGGAGCAGGTCACTCCAAAGAGCCTGCGCAGCTCTAGAAAAGGAAAGTCTTCTCCTGCTGTTCCCTGACATCTAATTCTTTAAAATGTTTGTTTCTCAAAAACTTTTGGTTTTGGCATCCCTACAGGCATTGTGTAAAGGGGAGAGTCACTGGGTTTGTTGTTTCAGTGAATGTAGAGGGTACAAGTAACCCTTCCACTCATTTGGCATAATTTTCTGCATAGCCTAGGTGATTACATCCCAGCAGTAATTTTTGTACTGAACATAGTAAGATGCAATGAAATCACAGTGCTTATTTCACAGAGACTTCTGGCTTCAGCTGAAAGATCACACTCAGCTTTGGACCGTAAGTCCAAGGATGTCATAAGAACAAGTCAATTATTCCACAAATGAAGGGAAATACTTCACGAATTTTAGCTGAACTAAGTACAAAAGTGAAATAAATCTGTAAACCATCAAATGGTGCATCTGTTTATAATTATTAACATGCAAGAAATATGTTAGTTGAACAATATAATTCTTTTTGTGTTTTGGGATTTCCTACTTTGCATCTTTTTGCCTACAGATCTGGATCTCCAGAGCAGATAATTTTTTTCCTGTTGCTGCATATAAATGCCTTTTGACAGGAAATTTTTCCTTTCAAAGTACTGTTCATATGGCTGTATTTAGAAAATGCAGTTCAAATACTGTTCTTTTACTTTGTTCTTACAAGTTGTAAGTAATACCCAGAATCGTTCACATGGCGAGAGCTGCGCTCATGACAGGAGTCTTGAAATAATGTCAGCTGGCGGTCGCTCACAAGGCTCAAGTATTGCAGTCTCTCCTGACTTCAGGCTCATTGCTACTAGCAGCTGAAGCTGGATTTAACTGCTGGCCAAACAGCAGAGGCATGCAGGCTTAATGCACTGTCTTGAGTTGAGGTGCCCAGAAAACCTTTCAGGAAAAAAAAATTTATAAAATATCCTAAGGGATATGAGAATCAGAGCTCAAATTTAGTATTTTCCAACTGCTCTCACCCTTCCTCCCGGGACTGCCGTTGATCTTTGATCACTTCCCTCATTCACAAACGCTGTCACCTCACCATTCTCTTCCTACTCCATATCATTAATACAAATCTGGAAACAATGGCTTTCCCACTGCTAAAACATTGCAACATCCCACTATTTGTTTCCTCTTCTAAAACAGATCATTCATTATAACCCATATCCCCCAAAGAATTTTATCACTTGAAACCTGTTTGCAGTGAATCTAAAGTAGCTGGAAAATCATCTTCTCAGAAATTCCTGCGTATGCTGGAGCTGACTTCTCCTGGAAGCCCAATAAAGTGCCGAGTCCCTCTGCAGGCAATATCCATTTTTCTTCTTTCCGATACAGTCTCCAACAGTAACCCCTGCAGCTGTTCACAATCCTTTTTTTTTTTTTTTCTGCTGAAATTCACTGCTCAGCTACATTAGCTCTTGTACCCACTTCATCCCAGAGAGCTGCGATAATTGCCTCCTTGCTTCATCGTTCCCACCACCTCCATGCTTATCACAGAGGTCAGCTTCTCTTTTATCTCTTCACTAACCAACTCCTTATTTGCTGCTTTCTCTTGCAAGGGACAGGCTGCTGCTCCCTGGCTCCTGCCCCATTCCAGTTTTCAGGGTGTTTGTGCACCTTGTTTGAATATTTCCTCCAAAAAGGACATCTCTACCTCTTAGCATTTGAATGTAGTATTTTAGTCTGTTTTCCATGGTCCCCAGCAGCAGCAGAGGGTTTCGGTGAACACTGACCTGTGTGATGGAGTATCACCAAAATACGTATACCTGCAATTTGAGAGCTGTGTGAGCAGGGACTTTCCCAAAAGACTGGGGCAGCCATTAGTATTGTGGAGGGTTTTTTGTAATAAACTAAATAAATGTAACATGCTTGTTACTTTTTACTTCAGGAAGGTTATGCAATCTAGCAGTGTTAAAATACATTAAAGGTGAGGCTTGGGACCCAAACTGCCTAACTGCTGCTGGAAAATAAATAAATCCTGAATATAAAACAAAATACTGCAGAAAACATTCTATGCTGCTAACGGTGAAGGTAGCTATGGCTATCCAATATTTACCATCAGGGAAGCTCTGACCAGGTCTTCATTTTGAACTGTTCAAAGTTAAGAATAAACCCCAATGTCAGTAGATGCATGGGTGAAAATTCTAAGTGCATGAAACAGCACCCACCTTTCAGTGTTTTATAAGTCACCAGGCCACCTAAATACCATTAGAGATACTTTAGAAAAAGACGCAGATGATCAAACTCTGGGCTAGCCTACAGAATTGAGGACTTTTTCTTAGGACACATCATATTTTGAAATAACAGCAAATTCTGGACAACTGAGGTGTGGGTAATAAGGTCTGGAAAGTGCAGGCAGAACCAGGCTTACTAAAATCAGCCTCAAAGTGTTGCTCACAAATTGTCACCAAAGCACTTTGAGAGGAGTGCAGACAGGGCAACTTTTGCAGAGATACCAATGACACTCTTACTTCCAGGGGCTTTTAGTGGATATTATGTACCCATTTCCCTGTTTGAAAATGTGTCTCTTCATGTAAAACAAGATATTCACATTTTTAAATAACACATCCACTCATGTAAAATATCTGCTTTGCTTTGGTGAACTATCCATCAAGCAGCAGTGATGCTGTCTGCAAATACAGGCATCTTCTGGAAATAGAGGTGTTTCCAGCTTTTCAACCTATGTCAGTGCAATGCAATACAATTCCTAACCAATTGTAACTCATTATAATATTAACAACAACACTGACCATGCATACATACATAAAAAAGCAATTCTTTGCTGTTACTTAGTGCTAGTGGAAAGCCCACACAGGCTGGATGGCCGCAGACTCAGAGCACCAGGACAAAGCAGTATGTCTTTGTCCTGAGGCCACCAGTTCAGCAATAGTCCATATCTGCCACCAGCCAGCCCAGCAAACCTGAGTCACTTTACTTTTTTTTTTTTCCCCTCCCACCACTGTCTACTTAAATCTGAATCTCTGTGAGACAGCAAATGTTTTTCTTCAACGAGGTGTGCGCAGTTCCTGCCACAGTGGGACTTGTGTCTCAGCTGGGACTTGGAGGTACTGCAGTAAGAATCTATCAGAAACAGCTGGCAGGTGAGAAGCAGCACCTCTTGACCTCAGCAGAAAACTTCTGCTGTCAGAGGTGGCTTATTTTAATCCAAGAGAGCAAAATCAAAATATGTTTGGGTGTCGTCCAAGTCTGAGCATCCCTTGCTATCTCCATGTCTTAAGATGAGTGAAAAGGCAGCGTGCACTCTCACAGTGGGGAATTTGGGGTTTGCAAAAAAGACTTTAATTCTTCACCCAAGAGAGCAAGTTGGGGGCCATCTTTTCACAAAAGGTCCGTGAGCGCACCAGCTGCCTCTCACTTCTCATTTTGCTTTTAAAAAACAAACCGTAGACATGCAATGCCACACAACATTAATGCGCAGAGTCTCCTGAGCTCAGCGGGACCTCAACTGCTGCCATCTGGGTAGCAGACAGACACCAAAAAAGTCTGAAGAGCTACTGGGGCGTGCGGTGGCCGCTCCGCATCCGACACCTGCAACGTGTACCCTGGTGGAAAGCCCCACAGCCAGCTCAAAAGCATGGCCAGCAGCCCTGATACAGGTCTGCTGCTGCATCGTGTCCCTGGCCATCCCTAGCATGGAGGGTACATTCAGGGCCAGCTCTCAGGGATAAAACACTCTGAACGCAAACATCTCCTTGCGTAGGTCCCACAGGGCAACTCGTGCCAAGCCAGTGTGAACTGGCCCACAGCTGGTTTTAACAGGCAATGTAGCTCGTTCCTTCTTGCAGGCAGAGCTACCATCCACACGCCCAGGGCCAGAGCATGACCCGCCAAGCTGCTGCCTGTGCTTGGGGAGAGCTGACGCTCAGCCTAACCAGGATGCTCCTTCCTCCAATGCCTCATACCGCCCAGATTTGGGGGCTCCACCGCTGCACTCAGCACATTTGCAAGGCCCCATCACAGCCAAATTACTATTTTACACTTCACATGAGTGGACATGAGGAAGCTCCACTTCTCCCCCATGTGCTTATTACTTTATACCTGTTTCTGCCTCCGAAACATATCAGTATTGCTTACCACGTCTGTCCCTGCGGATGTGAGCAGGGTGTGTGTTCCACTTCTCATCTGAAATATTTGCATGAGCGGCTGGTTTCCTCTCTGCCCCGCTGGGGAGAGAATTATTTTTCTCTCACTTCTCTGTTTCGTCGTGATCTATAGAAGTAAATTCAAAAGGGCAGGAACAAGGGTCTGATATCCTGACACTTTGACTCACCCTCATGAAAAGTTATTGGTGTCAGTACAGCTACAGCTGCTCACTTTCCCCCCAGCCTCTTTAATTTCTGTTCCTTTGCCACACTTGACAATAAACAATAATGAGCTTTTACATTCCCCCGCTAATTACTTTATGTCTCACAGTCACAGGAAAACATATACACACTCATACATATGTATACACATACATACATGCAATTTATCAGCTAACTTCTGGGAAAAAAAATTATATATCTGCTCTGAGATATGTGTAGGTTGTGGCCTTCAGCCTTACTGGCTTTTAAAAAGCTAGCGATGATAGATACTGCAATAGCTTTTACCGGATTAACATAAACACTTTGGGGCTGAAGAGCTTTTTCTTCCTTTTTGTGCCAAAGACCGTGGTTTGCACTCTACATTTGCTAGCGCAATAGAAGTTGCATTATGTGTGGTACCTTAAATTCCCCGTTCTCCAGTGCAGAGCAATCTGTCTCTATGTATCACACTCCTAGCCTTCGTGTCTGAGCACCTATAAAGAGATCACCAAGTAAAATGTTGTGAACGCTGCTCTCCATTCTCACTCACTAAAACTCTCTTGAATTTGCCTAGTTTTACATCTATTATAGCTCAAAGACTGTTTTCCTCTCCCCTGCTGGGTTGTGGTCGCAGCAAAAGTAGCAGAGAAGGAAAATCTTCAGACCAGCTCACCACTTTCTCCCTTTAAACTGCTGAACAGAAGTATTAAGGTCTCAAAGTTTTCTTTTTCTCTGTTTGGTTTTTTTTTTTTCTTTTAATCACTGGTTACCACAACTCAAAACGCCTCATCTGTATCAGCAGCTTTAGTCACACTGATAATGCAGATTACCAGGCAAGATACTCAGGATGAGCCTTCTGTATAGTTGTCTTCTAAAACCAATAGTACAGAAAATTTTAATCTAACAATTGACTTCATTCTCTCATTTTTTAATTTTCCCAAAATGGCAGGAGGAGAAAAAAAAAAAAGATAAAAGAAAAAAGGAACACAATTTTTATTGCATGGAAAATGCCTGAGGGGAATGAACTAAATTCAGCACTAACTTGCAAAGGCAGATTTTAAAGTTGCAAAATCAGAGGATAATTTGGCCCAATATTTTGTTTCAGTGTTTAGCTCAGTGGAGAAACCAGGACATGTTTTTTCCTGCCTGGCAATTATTGCTAAAAAGAAAAATGAGTTTTCATAGACAGAAAAGTATCATTGCTGCAAGCAAGCATGAACAATGCTAAATCTCAGTCATGCGTAAAACCCAAGAAGTGGCCAAAAAAGTGCTTTTCTGCTAGAAAGGTGGCAATCCCCATTTTGGAAAGTTGTGTGATACCCCATGCCAGCTTGCTTTACCAGCGCCGCTTGTGGAAATTGCTCTCCTCTACCTAATTTGTAGTGGTTAATAACAAATGGCACATAATTTCAAATCCCAGCAACAATTTGCTAGTTCTGGCTTTTAATTAAACTTGACTCGTAATGATGCGGGAATCGGCGATGTGATAGGTGCAATGCTGGAGCTGCAGCCTGTGACGAGTGGGGCCAGGATTGGTGGTGTTATCCCATGCACGCTGGCAGGGGCACACGTGGCAGGATCCCCATCCTCTCCTCCTAAGTACACATAGTAATTCAGATTCCTGTCAATCAGGGCTCGTTACTATTGTAATGGTAGGCCTGAACTAATCAAGAACCTCTCACCCCTCTCTGAGAGTATGGGCGAAGAAGCCTCTGGTCAGAATCCTGGCCACAGAGCTCCTCTGGACCAAAGGAATGGGAAAGGCGTGTGATAGGAAGTTAATGATGCATGAAAAATGCATGTTAATTAATGAGATTTTTTAACTATATTTTTTCCTTGCGCCATAACAGGTATGTAAGTGGCAGGAGGGCTGGTCACAGGTGAAGCAGGCAGCCACCACCTCCTTGCCACCTGGCATGGCCATTCCTTCTGCCTTTGCAACCCCTACACAACCTCCATCAAGGCTAGGAAATAAACAGTCCCATATGTTACAAGGCATCCTGAATATATTGTGTAACAGCAGCTTGAACATCATTTGGGCAGTAAAGCAGAGATTTTCACGAGCCTAAAGCAGATCTGTGCACCTCACTACCATTTGAGCCTCTGCATAGGAAAATCCAGAGCAGTTTTGACTGAAGGTCTGCAGCCGTCAAACCTCCGTCTCGCAGGAGGCAGCTGAGTTTCAATGTGCAGAGTCTCAAGGCAATTCTCTATCTGCTTCTGAATTTGTTTTGCAACTGCAGTATGTCTCTGTCCATGTGCCATTAAGAGCTCAATTCTTTTATTCGGCCCCCCCCCCGCCTTTTTAAAACATCATGTTTATGCAAGTGGACAGGAGGCTCTCATATCTGGGTCACACATTTGCTGGAGGTCATTGAAAGGCTACAAAATGGAGCATGCCTAATTCTGCTATTTCAGAAGTTTCCTCACATGTACTCAAGACAATTATGCCTATTAAGTGAGTTCATTAAATTTCAGAAATCCTTTGAAATTCTGACATACCAAAAAATATGCTGAACTCCTTACATTTCTTCTACCGCCTCCTACAAATGCTCTAATCTGAGGAGGTGCTGGGGACCAGAGCTTGGCTGCCTGTGACGCGGCCAACATATTGCTTGTGTCCTGTCTCCATTGCAAGCTGAATAAACTAAGTAAATAAAACAGAGCACTGAGGTCCATCAGGTGACCTTTCACAGCATCACTGTCACTGGCCCAAGTGCCACTTTGACACTCTTCTCAGAACAATTAAGAAACATGGGATAAATGTCACCAACGCTCAAGAGCTGTGGGATTTGAGACAGGACGGGACACACGAGGCATTTCCAGAACCGAGAACTGGCTCGGTGCTGAGCTGTGAATTTCAGGGATGCAGGAGGAAAGCAAAGGTGAGCTCTGCGTGTCCTCATCAACTCTTCTGTGCTACTCTGGGGGCTGCTGCGTGGGATATCCTGGTCTCTGCCCTCCCAAAGGCACACGGGGACTGCAGAAGGACATTTCTTAGGCTATGCCACACATGGAGAAACAGGGCACAACTCAGTCACAGAGTACAGGTGGAACAATCCTATTGGGAAGTAACTTTTTCCACAAAGAACTGTCCTGATATGCAAAGGTACTGAGCATCAGTAACTGCCTCGTGAGTAAACAGGAGCTGTGGGTGCCCAGTCATTGCAATTACATCCCACAAATGCTTAGATGCCTCGCACTAACCAGGTATGAATGCTTTCCTGTAAATAGTACTACAATATATACAAACGGAGGTTAATAGTTTGTTGTTGCAATATTAATAACACACAAAAGTGATGTCATAGGATTGGTTTGGCATCAAAAAGTTCTGGGAATGCACCAAAAAAAATATTGCTTAGAGTAGCATGCCACTGAACAGCACAGTCACTTCTGGGTAAGTCTGTATATCCACTGTAGCAATTTGGAAATAAAAATGTACACAAGGTGATAGTTCATTAAGAAGTGTTTCTTTTTGGTGGGTAAGAGAGCATTTATCACAGTTGGCCCACATCAACAATCAGCTTTGGACAGAAGCCACCTTTACTAATGAATGGGAGGGAACAGATTTTAATCTCTGCGAGATCTCTTATCAATTGATTTCAGATGATGCATGGTAGGTTTTATTCTCCAAGAATTACGATACTCCTCAAGTGCCAGAAGAGACCCAATATGCTTTTTTTCTACAGCTTTGTCTCCTGACACTATGTCATTTTGTCTTGACACCATAGCGTTCTCCCTGCAGACTCACTGCTATTGTCTCGCATTATCCTTGTCTCCCCGGACTTGCATTGTCCTGCCATCCCTGTGATCACACTAACTCAGCTTTAAACAAACAGGAGGCTGGCAGGGGGGATGGGGGGTGGGGAGGGAGGTTGTGGGTTTAAACCATGCTGATACCTTTGATTAATTTGAGCCCCAAAACATTAAACAAGACGGTTTGCAATACTGAGCGCTTGCTGATACTATGAGAATTAACTCACCTAGATTGATTAGGTTTATTCTGCACTCACCCAGGAGTCATGTAAAGCTCTTGAACGCTACCTGCATACGATGGCAGCCAGAAGGCATTATACTGGCATTGAAGAGAAAGAGCCTTTGATCAGGTCCTCAGGAAATACTTCCTCTGTCTTCCTGAAGTGTAACTTTAGACCAGGCTCTACCAAGGCCACTTCACTCTTTTGTGCATCTCCTTGAGCTCACTGGTGAATGAGCTGAAATCTGCTCCGTTTCCTTTGCTAGGTGGCATGTGTCAAGGATCCCTATGATCACTTTTATTACTTGCTTTATCTAAAGAGCTCCTTGCAGGAGCCCAGGGTGTCAGTGGTCATGAAAAGAGCATAGCTGGAATATAACAGTATTTTATACCCTCTGGGTCAGACAATTAACTGAGGCCCATTAGCAGCTCTGTCCTGAGTCTCAGGCCTGGATCCCGAGCAACAGCAAAGAGGTGTCAGTTCTCCCTCAGGAAAGGGTAAAGACCAGGCTCCTCATGGGACTCGCCCACATGGTGGACAAAAGCAGGTGAAAAAGGCACTGGAACAGGTTGCCCAGAGAAGTTGTGGATGCCCCATCCGTGGAGGCATTCAAGGCCAGGCTGGAGGGGGCCCTGGGCAGCCTGCTCTAGTGGTTGGCAACCCTGCCCACAGCAGGGGGGTTGAAACTAGATGATCTTCAAGGTCCTTTTCAACCCAGGCCATTCTATGATTCAGTTGAATACAGCAATACGCTTTGCTACATCTACCACTCTTTTGAGACTCACACTTGATGGAAAGCTGCTGAAGTCTGGTGGCTCAGCCCCACTGATGTGCCACACATTTTAAAGCACAGCACTGGATATTGTAAGGGGGCTGGGTCGTCGGTAGCCAGCAGCAGGTCTCCTACGTTCCCTCGAAGAGCTCATACAGCTCCACCGACAGTTCAGTTCAGTTCTTTAAGAAGTCAAGAGAAATGTTATGGTCAGTGCTGTTGGGCAGATCTTGAGACCTTGGACCTGCTTCACCAGTTTTCATAGGACCTATTCCTGGTGCCATTCAACCACTGAAGATTTGGTCCCAGGTGAAAGCAGAGAACAAGGGGAGAGCAGAAAAGCTGGACATGAAAGAGAAATTAAAGGCTTTCTTTTGGTCAGCTGCTGTGGATTTCAGGATCTGAGCCTGGTATAGGAGGAAGGACCATATTGACCCTTCAGAAGAGAAATCCCTTCAACTCCTAGCAATAAGCATACACATGGAGTGGAGCACCTGCTCTGATACGTGGATTTCCACATCTTCTCATTATAATTGACTCTAGGAGAAAAATGTCACATAAGATGTCAAAAACAAGCAGCAACATGTTAGAAGAGTGCCACTTGGAAACAAAGCCCTGCTTTTATTGGATAGCTGATCTGCTAAAAGCAGTTATTTGAAATATCTGCAGATCATTGGGATCCGTGAATAATTGCTATCTGCACATCTCAAATTCTTTACAGTTTTGCTATTAGACATAGCTGTGCATGTCTATAAATAGTAGAGCAATGTCGCTCACTGCATAATACAGTCTCTGTGTTTTTACAACTCATCATGAACTTCTATGTAATTTATTTTTTATTGAAGAATTCCAATTAATGGCTTCCTGGTGATTTTAAAGCCTCAAATTATCAGTCTCAGAAAACAAAGCAGAGAACATAATTATCATAAACTGAGAATTTTTCATTTTGAAGCTTATCTGTTTGTGCTAAGTATCGTGTCTGTAAGTAATTAGTGCCTTTATTTTTTTCAGTAAAAATAATGACCATTCTATGCTGCACATCCAAATTTTGTTAACTGCTAGACGTACTGTATGCATTATATTTGAAAACGCACCACCTTGGACCAGCTTTAAAGTATTTCATCAAATGATAATGGCAACAACAAAATACATCTGTTTGTCAGAATAAATTATGTTACATATTAAAAAAAAGCTATTGTATCTTTTTCTCTTCTAAGAGTAAAAGCCTTTCAAAAATATGCACTTCTTATTTATTACTATGGCAGCATAGGATGATGGTTACTTGCTTTTCGGCTATTTATAATTCCCAACTGCTGATCAGAATGAATCAACTGATCATATATATTTACAGAGCACCCTTTCCGTGGATATCTCAGTCTCTGCTGAGACATCTTTGCATTGTGCTTAGCACATACAGGAGTTCAAAGCTGGGAGCAAATCAAACCAAGACTGAAAACAGCCAAGGGAGGTAACAGGAGAAACCTGCGGCACCCTCCCACAAGCATTCCTTGTAAGGAAGGAATTTAAACCTGACACGCGATACAGTGAAATCCTGCTCCTGACTGGTACCTGGGGAACCGGGGTGGAAGGGGAGCATGTGTATTTACAGTCACTCTAGTGCCAGGAGCAGGAGATTTGTGCCACTTATGTTTCAGTGGTACACAGACCTTTGAATGAGTTTCCTGGGCTGTCTCCCTCAGCTGTTCAGTGTCCGGCTGTGTTTGCAGGTGGAATTATTTTTCCCAACTCCAGGAAAATTAGTTTATAACCCAGAGTATGAGGGCTTGTCCCACCTGCCTTTGTTTAACTGTTGCATACCCCCCTCCATTAGGCTTGAGCAATTTCTGTACTGTACGGCCCCCCCAGATACATCAAGAGTCCCCTAAAACAAAGGGCTACAAGGATGGAGAGGGACCTTGGTGCAGGTCTCTGGTCCCACATTTACTCTACACATCCAGAGCACAGAATCATAGAATGGTTTGGGTTGGAAGGAACCTTAAAGATCATTGAGTTCCAACCCCCCTGCAAGGGGCAGGAACACCTCCCACTAGACCAGGTTGCTCAAAGCCTCATCCAGCCTGGCCTTGATGTTAAGTCAAATTAGAGTAACATCTCTTACCAGCTCCCCTCCCATCTGACTGGCCAGCTCCTTGCTCTGTGACCCCCACGCACCATCCCCACTTTTTATACCGGTTGGATGGTCCATTTGAAATCTGAAGGGGGTTTCAGGTCCCTTCCCAGCCTGACCACGGTGCAGATTAGAGCTGGTGACTGTCACATCTCCTGCATCCTTGAACCAAGGTCCCCAGCTTCACTTCTGAGTTCCCTCTCATTTTGGCAGACATCCAGGCCAGCTGCTAAAGTAAATATTTTCTTTCCCTGTAAGCCCCGATGTCCTCCTGCTGGTGAAAGGCAGCAATAGTGGTGGTGTTTCTTGGCTTTTATCTGAACTGTGCAATCCACTCCGAGCCACCTCACCCCACGTCTCCTAACCACACAAGCAGGATGAAGGAGAGAAGTGCCGCAGCTTGCCGTCTGCCTCACAGTCTCTTCGCTTCCAGTTACTAAGTAAATGTCAGCTTTTTTTACGGTGTTACATACATTGTTAATTTTAAAAAGAAATCCAATATCATTGTTTTTCATGCTAGCTGAGGTGATTCTGAAATTTAATAAAAATAGTGGAATTTTTCATTAATGGCAACGAGGGTTTAAGCTAGCACTAACTTTCTAGAGCCGCAAGACAGGAGAACAGATGAAGGGGGGCCATCCTCATCTTGTTACATTCCAACTGTCTTCAGTCACAACATCAATGACAGAGTCCAAATGCATCACTACTGCTTTACTGAAGAATGTAAAAAACTGGCACAATGCATTGTATTCAAAGTGCCTACAAATGCTTTGGGGAAAGGGACTCCCCAAATACCTAAAAACATGAGGCCAAATAATGTTTTCTACGAGAACACAATGCAAGGGCAAGGAAATTAAGTTAAATACTTTTTCCTGATTGGGTGTTTCTGTTGCTCCAGATCTGGCAGGGAGGGACAAACTAGGGCAGGAACACGGTCAAAGCATCCTGTAGACTCACACTGCTTCAGTGGCAGCCCATCCTTAAGGGAACCCGTTTTCCAGTAGGTACTCAACTGCATTACAGAGTCAAGCAGGGAAATGCATAATTCGTGGAATTACTATGCTGTAATCTGTAGTATCTGTATATCTAAAGAGTAGATACCAGTACAGACTTTGCCTTCCCTGACTGCAGCTCTGCGGTCTGCCACCACCACATGAAGGATGAAAACTAAGGGGAAGAATGTGAAAAAAATATTTTGTTTCCAAGGTATATTTTCTTTCAACTTTGCTGTTGTAGAAGGGCTCCCCAGGTTTCACCCATATCTGAGGCCAAAGTAAGCAAGGTTCTTCCTCTCTCCTAACTCTTCCATTACTAAATCAGCAGTTTATCATCTCTTCTCCCAAGGCCACTGTTGAGTGACCACCTTACAGCATGTTTGCAATCAGCAGAAAAATCTGGAAAGTCAGCCAGTGGCCATCCACACAGCATGTGGGACTCAGAGGAGTATCAGCAAGATGCTCATTCATCTCCCAGACAGGTCGTCTAACTATCAAGTGAATGCTTTTCCTGTACCCGTTTGTTGGTACATAACCAAAGAAGAGCAAAAAGCCAGAACAGTATCTGCTTACTCTACAATGTTGTTACCTTGTCAACATTTGTACTACCTTTTAAATGGAAGGATAAATACAACTGCCCCTGCGGTTGTACGGAGTGTTGACATGAAAAGCAGAGAGCGGACACTCCTACAAAGTGAACTTCCAAAGGGCCTGCCCAATTCCAGTGCCACACACACTTTTACTTTGACATCTATATCTTCCCTCCAGTTAGACCTTAGTTTAACAAGAAAAATATGCCTTCCCCCTATCCTCAGGCTTCTGAGTCTGGCTTCTTGATGTTCAAAAGCCAAAGAGATCCCAGAATCTACTTCCTCCAAGCAAGAATACAGACTTAAGTTTAGCCTCAGTTTTTGCCTCTGCTAGCACCACACTCTGGTGTTAGGAAATATCAGAGATTACAGAGAAACCAAGAGCAGCACTTCTGTGGGAAGACTGAAAAATATGAATGACTTTGCAAAATGTCCCTTTCTTTCTGTAGACTTCCATTTCTAAGTTAAATTTGTCACATATTTTTCCAACTTGTCACTGCAAGTAAGGAACTTACTGCAGCAAGAAATTCACTGGGTTTTCCCAAATATTCCCCCAACAGTCATTGCTTCTCTCCCCAAGCATCGTCAGTGCTGTTCAGGGCAGAGCCTCCAGGCTGGCGGATGGTGCTTTGTGCTGGATTGCCCCAGCCACAGCAGCAGCAATCACTAGAAACTTTGGAGTTAGAAATGGAAATTTGCAGTAATATGTGATAATGAGGAATACAGCTCTTGTCTCCACTGCAGAAGCCTGACCTTTTAACAGAGCAAATGTCAGGGAGAGATACACATATGTGTTTAGAGCCATATCAGTTGCTTCTCTGCAGGGAGTGCTCATGCAGGCACAGGTACAGTAAGGGATTTGCAGACACTCTATGCCCAGAAGGGGCACGGTGTTGCAGGTCACTCCCGGAGAGAGTAGCCTTGGAAATCACACTGCTAGGTGTAAGGGGACAGATCCTTAAAACAGAAAAAACAGACCACACATAGCCCGGTGTCTACACCTCACTACACCAGTTTACACAAAGCAGATACTGCACTGACTTTCCATTGGTCTAGTCTTCCTTCTTCCTTCTCCATCTGCTTCACCCAAAACACTTCTGGTTTCCAGAGGTGTGAAAAAGAACTGAGCTTGCAAATGAGCCTGAAGTATATGGATCGAGTTGCGGACCAGAGTCAAAAGCCAGAAGGGCAGCTGGCTTGGGCAGGGATGTAAATCCATTGCTTGGGATTCAAGGCATAACTTGTGGCCCATCACCTGCACATCTGGAATAGCTAATTGTCTGCACATACTCTTCTCAAATGGTACTTTGGTTCCCCTACCAATTAAGGAAGATCTACCACTGTATTCTGGTGGGGGGAAAAAAAAAAAAAACACACAAAAACCACACAAAACCACACAAAAACAACCCAAAAACCCAAAAAAACCCCCCAAAAAAAAAACCACCTCCTTCTTAATCTTCCCACACTAAGACAGGGACATCTGACACAGAGACAATACAGAGCAGACCTGTGTGATCCCAGGTATCACATCCACCTCTCCTCCTCAGTCCAGGGAAGTCTAACAGGTCACATTTCTGAAAATCCACACACTGCACCCAAGCGAGCCCCTAAATTAAATCAAGGTAAATGTACTGCCTCCTTTCCTTAGGGTTGCTACACCTACACAAA
The DNA here is from genome assembly GCF_000699245.1 of Pterocles gutturalis. Classification (NCBI taxonomy): domain Eukaryota; kingdom Metazoa; phylum Chordata; class Aves; order Pterocliformes; family Pteroclidae; genus Pterocles; species Pterocles gutturalis. The sequence continues at coordinate 149,664 of NW_010132970.1, read as the reverse complement.
GGAGACCAACACAACTGGCCCCTTAGCAGAGTCCATCAGGCCCGTACATTTAGACAGTACAATCAATAACTTGCCATCACAGACTGGAGCAGACCAGGCACCTTCTGGCACTAGTTTTTCTTAATTTCTCAGGTACAATTAAAAGGTAGGTGAGTGTATCTGCTTTAAACTATGTAGGAGGGCGCACACGGAGTCAGCATCCTTTGGTTCCTTTTGAGCAACACCACAGCAAGGCAAGAATATCGGTGTCCTAATCTGAATGTTGCAAAAGGTGGGACCTCAGTGCCCAGAAACCTGCATGCCTACACAGATCTCCTGCGACTGCATTTCTTGCACTGGGGAGGAAAGCCAATATAGCAGAGGCACACATAATTGGTCATTATCTCTTTGCTTTAGCCTTGCAGCAGAGATGCTCTCCCCAGTAAGAAGCATGCAAGAGATCTGCAGAGAGCACCTCAGACATGGTGTCAGCAAGCACGTCAGGCAGCGGCAATGGCGCATGGATTATATGGCAAGGGGCTTGGCTGGTTCATTGAGGCCACAAGAAGCAGGACCTCGCGGCTGCAAGGGAGAAGTCCAAGAAGCCAACAAAGTATAGTTACAGATTGTTGTGTTTCTCGATTTAGTAATGCTGTTGGGGGGAACAGGAGAAGGTAATAAGCAGAATTTTCTAGGAAGCACAGTGAAAATAAGGTACTAAGAAAAGTCACTGAAAATGTCAGGCAAGCCAACAGGGAAAGGTCCAAGGAGCAAGCAAAAGCACAGCATATACTTTTTCATCTATTCAATCTGACCCTGGGCCCGGTGCCACAATCTTTTTAAGGGTAGTGGTGGGAAAGCTGCCTTTTGAATGTTTGCAGAGGCCTATTAACATCCTGTGCTGAGGAACCTTAAACCCCAGGTAGTATTTCAGAGGAAATGGACAGCACAAAACACAGACTGAAAATTAACCACAGCAGACCCCAAGCCTAAATAAGTTCCACTAGCCCTTTCTGAAATCACTTAAAGGCTTTCCTTCCAGTTGGACTCCTGCCCAACTACTTTAATAGGTGCAGCAGGCAGGGGGAAAAGAAGGAGCAGGGGGGGCAGAAAGGAGAGAAAAATAAAAGGGAAAAAAGGAACCTATTTGGCTGTGTAATTTAAACATTCTTTGCAAAATAATACCAGTTTAACAAAAAATTGCAACTGTAGCAGGATTGGGAAGGTAACTTGGTGAAATGCTCTGCAGACAGCTGCAAACTTCTAATGGAAAGTTGTGTAAGTGGCTGAGGCCAAAGTAGGCATTAATTACAATGAAAAATCAGTTTAGCACAGGCCACAACTAAATTGGAAGCCGGTCCTCTAGGTAAAACAAAGAAAGTGAACAGAAGCTTCAGATTTGATTACATGGCAATACAAGAAAAATGTGCTGTATGTTGTCTATTATTAAAGCTGCTTTTGGGCCTTCTGTGTGTGCCTAAGGGATTTTAATAAAAAATTAGTTATAGCCCTGCTGCCCTGGCTCGCTGTGGCTTTTGGTGCATGTGTGGGTACATGACTAGTTCTGCAGTACAAATTAAGTCACTTTAGACAAGCAACCTTGAAAGCATTATGTGATACCAAAGTTCAAGCGGCACACTTCTACTTTAAGAGGACACAGTCCCTTGCTAGAGGCCAGCTCTGGGTTTAGAAGCTGTAATACAATTTCATCAGGAAATCAACTCTGCAACCATTATATTTGTTTTTGATTATTCCTGGCAACATTAGAAATACATATGCCGGTTCATAAACACTATATAAGTGTATAAAATACTGCACAAGAGTGAGTTAATGGCAAAAAGTCACCATTAACATGGAAAATTTTTTTAACAAATGCTAACTCTATAACTTTCTTTACATTGATGTAATGATATCAGTAATGCTGGTTTTATTGCTAATATCAGCACTGGGTCCTTGGCATGGCTGGATGCAACTATGCCAGGAAATTTCAACCCGGTTAATTTAAAAATACAGCCACCACCACCCCAAATTTATAAATCTAACTTTTTTAATCCCTTTCCTAGAGGTATTTATTTTAAAGTGAAAATAATTATGTTCTTTATACTCCAGGATCCAATTCTGCCATTAAGTCCCTGGCTATGACTTCCCGTAAATTAAAGACAAAATTTGACATATGCATAATTTTCTAAAATCCTGGGAAATAAGGGTCAAAGGAAAAAAATATCATAGGGCTAAAGAGACAAGGAAATGTCTAGGAGGAGAGCACAAGCAGCATTCTTCTCCTTGGCAGTGGGCTGCTGCTATCAGCTGCTCCAGTAGGTCTCTATCCCTCCAGCACTTCATGTTGGGGGTGAGTGGTTATACAGCTCCTGGATCAGTGAATATTTGGGTGTTTTTAGGTCATACACATTGGTCATGTTCTAGAAACAGTGCCCAGACCCAAACCCCTGCCTGGATAGGAATGAAGGGTTCCTCTGTACTCCCATATTACCAATGTTTGCTGTTTCACCGAGCTGCCAGTTTTCTGGGATCTGTGCTAAAGAGTCTCCCCCCAGGTTATTTTCTCCCCCTCAAGCCCACATTTGCTGCTCTTTTTCCTTGCAAAGCACAATATGAAGAAAGCATCCAATTCCTTTCTAAAGGTACCAAACAAGGAAGAGGAGCAGGGGGTGGGGGGGAGGGGAACCACAAAAAAAATAAAACAAGAAGATATCTGCTGCTGGTTTAACTCAACAAATTTTAAACCCATCTCATAATTTTTCATACCTGACTCACAGTTGAGTGCATGAGGTTGACAATTTGCCAACCCTCACACTAAACCCAGCGGCTTTGTGAGCTGTTCCCAGAGCAAGTGATGCTAACAGGTGTGTACAGCCCTGGGCTCCTTCTGCCCATCAATGTGACATGGACAATGATGTCCCCAAGCACTGCAATGAGGAAAAAGGAGCTCCCCTCTGCAGCGTGACCTAGATGTGACCTAGAAGAGTACTCGAAATGAAACAACTTCGGCTTTCAGCCCCTTGTCACACAGATGAGTTGGGCTTCATAACCCTTTTATCCCAGTCACATGTGACTGCATGCACAGATTCATGTCACCATGTGCCATGCAGTCCCTGCTCGTACCAACATCTTTCTTCTTTTGAGCTGTGCACTGTGTGTTTTGCAGTGTCCAGCAAGGCTGTCACAAGAAAGGACTATCCCGGTTTGCTGTTTCAATGACCAGCAGAGCTGTCCTACAGTATGTAACCCATGCAGACCCCTACTTTAAAAGAAAAAAAAAGTTGTGACAAGAACACTGAGCATGGAGTAGGGCTGGTTTTTTTGTGTTTTTTTTTTGTTTTTGTTTTTGTTTTTTTTTTAAACTAGTCATTACAAAAATAAACGCCACTGAAAACCTATACATTCCTCCAGAGTAAAGGAGCACTGGGGTGGGTGACTTCTCCCCATTATACACAGACTGCCCCTGTTGCAGCCCATGCCCCTTCACAGTGAGCAGATGAGAAAAGGCAAAAGGGATTTCTTTGTGTTTTTTTTTTGTTTTTGTTTTTGTTTTTTTTTTAAACTAGTCATTACAAAAATAAACGCCACTGAAAACCTATACATTCCTCCAGAGTAAAGGAGCACTGGGGTGGGTGACTTCTCCCCATTATACACAGACTGCCCCTGTTGCAGCCCATGCCCCTTCACAGTGAGCAGATGAGAAAAGGCAAAAGGGATTTCCTCAGGAAACCCCGCCGGGACCCAGTGCAGCCAAGTCGGCCTCTTGTACCCCAGTGCTGAGGTTGTACAGTGGCGAGAGGGTGGGGGGACAAGAAAACCCAGCCACTGTGTCCAGTGTTTCCCAGGAGCTCTCCCAAGCCAACCACAAAACCTTCTAATCTGTGACAAGAGATGGGCTCATTGGCAATGGTTTGCAACGGCAGCAGGCAGTGCCAGACACCAGCCCAACAGATAAACTCAACAGCTGGCAAGCAAGGAATCGGGGCATGTCTGCCAGTGGGCATCAGCAGTGAACAGTCCCATGTACCTGGAGTATTAAAAAACCCAAAACCCAAACAGTCCTCTTTACGTATATACATCTACATACACGCACACACATTGTGCAATGTACCCAAGTTTGAAACTTGCAGACATCCCTAGAAGGTACATGTCCTTTCTCTTTCTTTCCAAACCTCTTTACTTTTCCTAACAAAAAGCCACGGCTTTTGAGGCCGCCTAGCACCACATCTGCTCAGCGAGTGCAGAAGTGTGCTCCAGAATCAAGTCTCTTTCTTCGGTATCTCTTATGCTAAGATTTGTGAAAAAAAAACAAGTTGGGGCGGGGGAAAAAAACAAACAAACAAACAAAAAAAAACCAAAACCCCACACAAACTCAAAAAAAAAACCAAGAAAAAAGAATAAGTTAAAAAAAAAAAAAGAAACTTTTGTCTGTCAATTCAAAAGAGCCCTCTTTATGCCAGATTCATCTACATTAAATTGGTCACGACCTTCCAGGTGTCTCTAAGGTTGAAGTGTTTGCTGGACCATTTAAAGCTCCTCTCGTGGGCTCCTGCGACCCTCCTGACATGGAGAGCCAGGCTTTTAAGAGTGTAGCCACCTTGTCAATGCTCAGAGGTCACTAATAGCCTGCCTTGGGCCTTCCAGCGGGTCGTGTTCGGCTTGCTAGCCCAACACAAAGGAAAAGGAGAGGAAAGATGGGGAGGGGGTATAATTATCATTCTTTCTCTCCCCCCGCCCCTCCAGGCTGAGAGTTATGCTCCATGTCACTGTGTTAATGCGCTTGCATCCAGGGAGACACATAATGCTCCTCTCAGCCCTGTTTATTAGTGAGATCCATTTGCAAAAGGCCCTTCTTTTGTACCACAATATGAATGTGCTTTGATGGCAAATAATTACGCTAGTCCTTTTGACATGAGGATCCACAGGCTGCCCTAGTTAAGCCAGTAATTAGCCTGTCCTCCTTTTTTTTTATTATTATTGAGAAACTACAAATTATCCTCATATGAGCACCGGCCATTCCTTTTTCTCTTTTCTATTCTGCTTCTCTCTCTCTCTCTCCCTCTCCCTTGTATCTCTCAGCACTTTGGATAAGGGGAATGCAGCTGCACTAGAGCAAGATAAAGCTCCGCCATCAAGATGATGAACAATTTGGATGAAGAGGCTTCGAGATGAACACAAAAGCTGAAGAAGTGCGGATGATGCAGCCCCGGACAGCTGAAGAATGCTGCAGTCTGCAGATGAATAGCCCTCATTTGTGAATATACAGATTTTCTATGATGAATAAAAACTGAGTGTAGGTCACAATAAATAAACTTTTCTTTTCCCCTTCTTCTTAAATAATAATTCAGGTTCCCGGCACCAAACAGCTGTAAATTGAAGGTTGTGCTTAGTTTTCCCAACTCTCAAAGGGGATAATTAAGCTAAGCTCATATTGTTTGATATATTAGTGTAATGATGAGCTACTATATTCTGGCTTGTTTCGAGTTATTTTAGGGTTTTTTTCCATTATCTTTTTTCTTAAATTACATTTCAAATACATTTTAAATGTATCAACAGTGTTTCTGAAACACGGTTGCCCTGTGTTTGGGTCTATCTGAAATGTATTCATATAACATTTAATTAAAGATGCAACATCCCCTTTTTTGGAAAAAAGCACTGAGGTAAAAAAATATCTAAATTATTCAACTAGTCCTGACATAATCTCACTCAGTTGCTGAACCTTTATCTTTACTGGTGCAAGATAATTAGACAGGGCTATATTCCTTCTCAATACAGACAGTCATTAACCTTCTGTAACTTCAGGATTGGTATTTCTGGCAACCATAAAACCCCTTCAGCCCCCATAAGTTTTCCATAATTTCTTCTGAAGATCAACAGAAGGCAAATATGATTTCTGAATTTCTGATTTTACCTATAAACTGGAGTTTACAGTCATAGACTGACAGATATAATTTATTTTAGGATAGCTGATGAGGTTCTGGAGTCTACAGGAAGTTTAGTGCATCGACAAATTGAAGAGCCATCTTGGGAAGGAGAGTAAAAGCGAAGGCAGCCCAGGAGCTTGAGAAGAAGCACACACAAAGCCTTTTCTTCTCCATACTTGCAACCCACAAAAGTCAAAATAACCTCCCCCATAAAGCTCCTGAATTTAAACTCAGCTCTAAAGAGTACATTAGAGAAGATGGAAATAAGGGAGTAGTGCAGTGACTTGACTTTGAGTTTTAGTATCAAGTAGGAAGTTCTCTTAACCTAAATCAGACTTTTGTCCACATTTTGAGACTAAATCCCACAACATGCTGTCTGTTTTCTAAGGCTATGGCACAGCTTCATGACATGGTGAGAAGTGACAGTTCAAATATTTCATTAAAAAAAAAAAAAATTATCCTACATCTTGGCCTGTTTCTGGAACCAGTGTCAAGCCACATGGTTTTTATGGTTCAAAAATGTCTGTGAATTGTTCCTTTCATCTCTAGTCGGGGATCAAAGGGAGGGCAGCCCCTGTGATATTTACAGCACGACTAGAAAGAAACTCCAGAAATCTTCCACCAAAGCCGGTTCCTGTGAGGTTTCCCAGCTTCCCTGCACAGCCAAGACACTCAGGTGGTGTGGGTGAGTATTCGGGTGCTATATGGCTGGGCACCAATGCCAAACTTTTTTAGCTCTCCCAGCCTCAGTGGGGACACATCATCCCAATTTCCTAATGAGGACTACAAGTCCCACAGTCACTTGTTTGACCTGTTCCCATAGTGCAAGGAGGCAGGACAGACATAGAGGATTTCCATGGGTTCATGATCATGTTCCCCATCCTCATGACAAGCTTGGTGTGTGTTGCTCTAAAGCTTTGCCCATAATCCACTGCTGTCATGCTCATTCCACCAAACAGCAATGAGCCCACAGATAAGGTGAGCCTCAACTTTTTCCCTATTCACAACTGTGTTAGGAAGATCAATTAATCAGAAATTGCAATAAAGGAAGAAAAAAAAAAATTGTTTTTTCCCCACCTGGGAGAAATTTCCCACTGGCAGTTCACTCCAAGGAAGCTCCGCAAAAATCCTGATCCAAAGGCCACTAGAGACTGCGAGTCTTTCCGCTAGCTTCAAGGGATTTTCAACCAGGTCATTACTAAAGCCAGTGAAAAATAAAACTCGGGGCTTTAAAATGCTGTGCATCAGAGAAAAACAGAGAACCATGCGGTGTCCCCAAGGATCACAGCTCCCAGGGCCCTGCAGGTTCCTTCACAGTGGCACTGATTGTGGTCAAACAGGCTTGGATTATTGTCTAGAGCCCATCTAGCACTTAAACTGATGATGGATTTCCATTCATGCTTGCAGTAACGGCTGAACATTTATTAACTCTTTTCTCACTATTATCTCCCTCCTTAAAAGGGTGCTCACAGCAAAACCAGGATCAATAGTTAGGAAAACAGATTTTTCATTTGACAGCTGTGTAAAAAACACACCTTTAATTTGTATATAGTCCTGTATAGACACTGTTTACCAATTAAAGTTGGTTGGGTGTATGTTTGGTTTTTGTTTTTTTTTAACAGACATTAAATTATTATTCATATTGTTGTTAGGACCCGGAAATCCTCAGAGCTGTGCTGGGGCCTATCCATGTCTGTAACAAGACAGAAGGAGAATGCAGCTCCTGCTCCAGCAGGTCGCAATTTTAGAATCATAGAATCATTAAGGTTGGAAAAGACCTCAAGGATCATCAAGTCCAACCGTCAACTCACACCACCTAACTCACTAAACCATGTCCCTAAGCACCACATCTACACGTTTCTTGAACACCTCCAGGGATGGTGACTCCACCACTTCCCTGGGCAGCCTGTTCTAATGCCTGATCACTCTTTCAGTGAAGAAATTTTTTCTAATATTCAGCCTAAACATCCCCTGGCGCAACTTGAAGCCATTTCCTCTTGTCCTATCACTTGTTACTTTAGAGAAGAGGCCAGCGCCCACCTCACTACAACCTCCTTTCAGGTAGTTGTAGAGAGTGACGAGGTCTCCTCTCAGCCTCCTCTTCCCTAGACTAAACAACCCCAGCTCCCTCAGCCATTCCTTGTAAGACCTGTGCTCCAGACCCTTCACCAGCTTCACTGACCTTCTCTGGACCTGCTCCAGCACCTCAATGTCCTTCTTGTGGTGAGGGGCCCAAAACTGAACACATTATTAGCATGCTGTAAGAGAAAAAGAAGTGCAGATAAACTGTCCAGGAGGCAGGAGGGGTTGAGGGTAAAGTAAAGGTGAGAAAAAAAACCCGCTGCTGTGCTGTAATAAGTTCAGCCTCAGTTTATGCTATTATAAGATTTCAATATTTTTCAGATTACGCAATCTGATTTAATAATCATCCAATACAACTATTGTTCTTCCTTGTCTCTCCTCAAAGAGCTGATGGAGGTAAGCGGCACTCATATCCTAGTGGGAAGTGCTGCTCTCACATTCAAAAGTTAAGACTCACCCAAGGAATCATCAATCAGTAACTCCCTTTAAAATACTCTTTAAAATGTTTTACTAGCTCACTTTACTTGGCATTTTTATCATTAATTGTATCTCTGAAACAGTGATATAATTAGTAAAGCTATTAATGTTTCTTATGTTTAGCCTTGCAAAAGCTACAAATATCTATAAATCTGGCTTATAGCAAAATAAATAATGACAATAATTCTGTCAAGCATCAATATAATTTGCTGGACAGCATTGTGTAAACCAAGCAAATATCTGAACCATTAATGAGCTTAATCTGTGCCATTTAACCACCCCTCCAGTAAATTGTTCTGCAGGCCAGAGAGGAACGTTCAGGTTAGTTACTTTGCAGAATTCTCTCCTCTGTCAGCATCTGCTTTCCCACAAAAGTGACCAGCCTGGTCTTCCCCAATTCTGCCTCACACTCTCCCAAGACTTGAGTCAAAAACCCTTATCAAATGTGTGGGAAAGGGTTTTTTTCCCCCATCCTTGTGAAACTTTGAATTTTCAGAGATGCTGATGTTCTGCATGGATCCAGGTTCTTTAGGAGGGGGGAAACAAAAAAAAAAAAGAAACAAAACAAAAACCCCACCACCAGAAAAAGACTCCCCTTTCCTTTTTTCCTTACAATAGTAACTTCTTAGTGGTGAGGGCATTCATTTAGGTCACAATAAAGTCAGCTATGAGTCTCTGCTCTGCGTGGTTCAAGCCAGTAACAGGAATCTGGGTCCCAGCATCTTCACTTTAGAGTTAGGTTCTCTCATTCAAGCCAAAATTTATATCTCAGGCAGGAGAAACTTTTAATTTCTAAAACATCATACCAGGATGTTGCAGAGTCCTGCTTTTCGTCATATTGCCTGTCCCCAGTACAGAATTTTTGTGAAAACTCCTGGACATCTGAAGCCCTCAAGACTTTGAACCATGGCATGGGCCACCCTTTATCCTTCTAGCACTTGATTTTCTTTTAAATTGAGTGGTTTTCCCACACACGCACAAAAAAATCCCAACAGAAAGCATAGACCACACCTTGGCAAAACAATACAAGCTCCTGTTCTCCACTGCTTCTTACCCCATGGAAAGATTTTCTTCTCTTCAGTGAGGCAAAGACACGACCCAAACTTCCAGCAACCAAGTTGGGCTGACCCTCAGCAGCCCAAGGGAAAACCCTAAATGCCGATCCAAATACAAAACCACTATCCACAGCATTACCATTTTCGGTAAGAAAATAAATGTCTACACTCATGAGCCCTGACTAATAGGCCTTTTAAGTAAAAGTATTAGAAGAATATATCAGCTATAAGATATAATACTGGTGACTACTACCACAGGATGGGCATTTTTAACTTTCACTTTAAACTGACTGCATGATAAGAAAGTACAATATATATTTTGAATTCAGGGTGAGAAGATCTTTTTAATATAAGTGTTTTATGATGTAGTCATATATCATTTCTAACTACAATGCTAAACAAAACACAATCCTTTTCTGAAACATAGATAATGATGGATTTTTGTTATTCTATTTTATTCCAGAAGATAATTTTTCAACCCAAACTTTTATTTTATTGATGGCATAAGAAGGTCCCAGTACATCTTCTTTCATATCTGAGACAGTTTCATGAAAACTGTGAGCTAAAAATCAAGTGTCATTACAGAGAAAGACTTTTTGGATATATGATCACTTATAGGTCCCACATGATGGGATTAAATGAGATTAAAAGGACCAGGTATGTTTTGTTGATTGCTTTGGCACTTGAAAACCCCTCTGATCTCAGAGCAGGAGCTTTGTGGGTATTATAATAATAATGGGGATCTTGGAAGATGGGAGGTGGAAAAGCAGAAGGGAACCAAATCCAATAATGTTTATACTGTCATTAAGCCAGGAAGGTTTGGGATACGATGTAATCCTACAGAGCAGACCTACCCAACACTCCTAAGCAAGAGCTAAACAAATAAATATATGAAGATATGCTTCTCTTCTACTGCAAAGTTAAATCCCTCACCCTTCCCCAGGCAAAATATTTTTTCCCTCAACTCCAAAACTCAACAACAATTTGGCTGTGTATCCTGAGCAAGAATCCCAGCAAATTGCTGCATCCTCCCCTTTATAGCCTTGGCAAAACATGACATCTGAGGAATTGCCTGTGCTTTCTGTCTCTTTCCTTGTTTGCTTTCATGTGTACTACCAAAGCAGACTGTGTCAGTAGCTATAAGGAACCAAAATATTTTAAGTACTGACTACTGCAAAAATATGAAACACCTTTTTTAGTACTTGGTTCAAACAGAGGGATAAAGGGGGAAGGAAAACCTCGCAACACTCCAGCGTTGAGGATGGCTGTTCACTGCATCACTGCACTTCCAGATACCTTACTGTACCTACCACAGGACAACTCCTGCCATAGTCACAACATCCATTTTTCTTTGATCAATTTACTAGCTTAAAGCCTCCACTTCTTATCATCACCAGCAAGTTTTGTCAGTGTGCGGGGCTAAGCCAGTCTCAGGGGTTACTGACCATCACATCACTCCCCATAGATTCAAGAAGGGGGACAGGGACAGACACATGACTGTGCCCCACACTACAGACCCTCTGTCCTCACACTTCTAGCTGCTGTACCACTTGCCTGTTGATGAAGAGATGTTTTCTTATATTCACAAGTGCTGCCCAGCACTTGACATACAACTAAAAAAAGTTTGAAACATATTTTAAATACTGTATTTTTTTAAAAAAAGATCTTTCCTGAAACAGTAGATGCTAGAATAGTGGTGTGAGGTTGTACAAATTTTATCACCTCTATGTGTTTCAAGAAAATCCAAATTAAAACCTCAACTTGCAACACATGCTGTAATTCAGTCTTCTCATGAAGTCAATGGAGCAATGCTGAGTTTCACCAACCCATGATCAGGCCCATGGCAGGAAAACCCCAAAGAGGACATCATCTTGCCCCATTGCTCACTAGGTCTGCCTGCCCAATGCAAAGCCACCCAAAGTAGCTCCAAGCTGAGCTGCTTTGGAAAACCATCTCCATTCCACCTACAGCCTTCCCGGGGCTGTGGTGACCATCCCATCAAGGCTTTCCCTAAGCACAGTACTGACATCACCATCCTACAGTCATGCCTCAATCTGCGGATCAGAGAGATCCATCATTCACTATCCTCCCCCAATCACTCCTAATTATTGTCCACTTTATAATAATTTAGATAATAATTAGTTTTTGCCATGTCAAGCTGCTCTGCACGTACCAGGTGAAATAAAGTTTTGTGGTGAAACCTCTGGCAAAAAGCACCTTGGCAATGGGCTGTCCCAAACAATGACAGAAACCAAGACTAAAGACCTGTCAAAAGCAGGGCTGTTTACATGGCTCATGGATAAAGGTAAATCTCAATTTGGGTAAATTGCTATTTCAATAAATTAATATTTTTAGAAGCTGCAACTGAAATACCAGCAGCACAGAAATGCCAAGGAGGAAACAACTTCTTCCCCTCTGCTCCACTGGTAGACCTACCACCAGCCTCAGCCTCCTTTAAAGCAACCCACCACTACAACATGGATCTGTATGGGGATTATGTTCAACTGAAGCTTACCATGTTGCAGACTCACACTTGAGATACAGATATAAACCAGAGAAAGTTAATAATGAGAGTTGGGTGAGCTCCATCACCCCTGCCAAAGGCTCTCTCTGCTGTTTAATAAGGTTAAAAATAGCCAGATAGGAAGCACTGGAGCAGAGAACTGTGACACATCTGCAGCAGAGAGCCAGGGCCTGCTTTTATAGCAGTTTAATGAAAGAAAAAAAAAAAATAAACCCACACCACACCAAAACAGGCCCGTAGTTGTTCTTGTTTTGAGTTCTTACACTAACTACTTTGTCTATATACCTCCTGAAGCTTTTGGCTGTGGTGCATAATCAGAACAATAGCTTAGAAGAAGCCAGAAGTCCTGGTTACAATTAGGCAGGACCATTTTAACTACCTGTTGGGTTGCTATAGATTTAAAAAGGACTGGCTGGTGAGAAGAGGGTTCTGGCAAACACATCTCTGCTGAGTTAGGGAGACCTTGGGATTTTTTTTTGTTCCCTCCCCCCTGCCAAAGTTCAGCATCATCATTTGGAAAGGCTGTTTTAAAAAAACCTGAGATACACTCCTTCCCTCCAGTTTGCATGCCCTTTTATGACTCTTAGCTCTCCAAGTCAGTCCATATTCCTTATTTAAAAACAGTGGCCAGCACAACAGCATCCTGTCCCCAGCTGGCCTCAGAGCTCAGTCAGAATAGAAATAAAAACAATCTGAAGAAAAAGTGAACCACAGACATCAGCATGAACTTCCCCTAAATCCTGGATGAAAAACCCCATGAAATCCACAAGGGAAAGTCTGAATACATTAAAAAAAAAAAAAAAAAAAAAAAGAAAGAGAGAGGGAGAGAGAGAAAAGAAAAAATTAAACAGATATGCGAGAGAAGCTCCATTTAAAATAAAAGGCATCAGAGACCAAACTGTAAGTGTCCAGGTTTTGAATGAGCTTTCACTATTCATTGACCCAGGTTTCTTCCTTATGTTATGCAGAAAGCAAAAGATTAAACCAGTGCCAACAGGAGCAGAGACTGGAGGCTGGGTGCTGTGGACAGGCTGGCCCAGCAGAAGTGGGGAGAGGGTGCTTTGACTGTGCTTGGGAAGAGGCTGCAGTGCACTCAGAACTTCACAGAACAAGGGTGCAGCAATTCAGCTAATTGGGGAAGATAAAAGGCAGGTTTTTATGAGACAGGCACCGTCATTATCACAAATGAAGACTAAAAACTTCAGCAGCTACATCTCACTTTATCACTGGGAAGCCTCAGAAGGAAAAAAAGAATTATCGAAGTTTTTGATAGTTCCATTTAACTGCAAGAAAACTATGTTAATGTAACCTTAAAGGTTTGACTAAAGCCTAAGAAATCAAGGCAATTCAGAATTCAGGCTTCAGCTTCTTCCCTAACCCACCCATAGTGCCCGGGCCATTTCAGACACAAATGCTGCCTGCTTGGGGACAGAGTCTCATTTATACAGGCAGACCATACTGCTGACTCTTGTAGCCCTAACAGCAACACCCAGTACAGCCCCACACCTCTAGAAAAGTAGCAGCCCTTGGAGCTGCACACAAAATGATCTTATGTCGTCTATACTTTTTCTTTTTTAGCTTTGTTTTTTGTAATGGAAATATAAAAGCAATAAGCAGTTTCACCATAAACCAATCCAACACAGAATTTCCTTCTCCAAAGCTCAGCCATGGCTGAGTTAAAGCAGCACTGCCAGAGCACCCCAGACCAAAGCTTTCTGAACTTCTCAATTCCTCAAATTAAAACAGAAGTGGGATTGATTTCTTAAAATAAAAATTTAAAAGTGTGCCTACAAGAACTCTCTCTGTCCCTGAAACCTACCAGGCTACATCAGAGCCTGCACAGGCAGGGAGAAGTAGGCACTTTAATGGCTGAGTTAAAAAAAACCCTGAAAGTCTGGATTTCTAATGAAAATAGTGACAGACCCTTAACCGTATAGCAGCATGGGCAGGCACCACCATAATAACCATTTAAGCCCTCTTTTCTCAGAAAGGCTTGGCCTAGCAATGCAGGAGGAGTAAACAGGGCTGGTAACTTAATGACCTTTGAGCATTAGCAGATGGCCTTTGTACGAGCACAAATTAGCAGAACACAGAGTTTTTAATGGCCACTAACAGGTGCCAAGGCTGCTTTTCCCTCTCTATCTACCCAGGGCCAGTAAAGCACCAACCATCTTGAAACAGCATCTCTGCTCCCACCTTGTCCTTTAGTTCTGTTTACACCCCAGTATCTTCAATGACACAACAACATATGTCCTGCACCAACCTGACAGCACTGTAGGTGAAAAAACCCAGACAAGAGCACCTCACATTTGGGAGATGGTGTCATCAGCTGGGTTGCCATCGCAATATCGCATCTGAAGCACAGCCAGTTCAAGGGTGATGATCAAAATGGTTGTTCCCTTCTTTCTGGTACAAGGGAGCCATAGGAAACCAGCAGCAGTTTTCAAAGCTGTCAGAAAGCAGGAGAGAGTCAAAACCAAGGCAGGGGTTTCCCCAATCTTTATAACATTATTGTGTTTGTCTATGACAACCTTCCTGACCCCTTCCCAGCTCACCTCTCTCACCAGGTCCCTTTCCAATGTTCCTTTTCCTGGCTCAGCCCTGTTAAAGACACCCTGGTGTCTTCATGAGCCAGGGCATGTGCTCAGTCCACACCCCAGCAAGCATTCCCTCACCCAGTCTTATCCTGGCTTGGGAACAACTCAGAAGCACACGAGAACTCAGGGCAATTACCAAATTGGCTCCTCTGCATTTATCTCTGTGGGTGGGTAGAGAAAAGCCCTTGCAATTAATCTCAGATGCTGCCTGATTAGGCGTAACTCGGGGGTTATGAGCCTTTTGGAGCCAAGTGAGCCTGGTTGAAGGCTGGAGCCGCAGTGACTGGGCTGAGACAGGCCCTGTCCCCACCTCAGGCCAGGGGGTGGGCAGCCGACACTGAGAAGGAAACTGAGTATTTAGGGAAAAAACAGCACGAGTGTAACTGAGGAGCAGAGTACAGTGCCCTCAGGAGACATTATGACATTACCTCTCAGGAAAACACACCTGCCCTGCCCATGGCTTCTGAGGCACTCATAGGGCCTGTGCTGTCTGAGCCTGTGCTCACTGGCCTCCCGCTCCTTCAGCTGCCCCCTCCCTGGGCCTGCCCTGGCTGCAGCCCCCTGGCTGGGCCCCGCTCTCTGGGCCTCGCACTGACTGGGTGTTCTCTCTCTGGGCCTCACACTCACCTGGCTCTGGTCCCTGGGCCTTCACTCCCACTCTCTCAGGCTCCACCTCTGGAATTCTGCTCACTGGGCCTCCCACTCGCAGGGCCTCTGCTCTCTCAGCCTCCCATTACCATGCCACTTGCAAGGCTTCTGCTCTTGGCATTCCACCATCTTCACTTGCTGGGCCTCCCACTTTCCTGGCCTCCAATCTCTAGGCCTCCTACGCCCTGAGCCTCCCACTCTCTCAGCCTCCTCACTTTGCACCCCTCCCTCCCCCCCAGACTCCACTGTCTGGGTCTCCTAATAACCATTGCTCCTTCCACAAGTCAGGCCCACACTCTCCTGGCCTCACCCTATTGACCAACCAAACTCTCATCTTCACTCTTATGGCCTCTCACTCCCTCACTCTCCAGTGTCTTGGCCTCCATGCACTGGGCTTCTACTTGCCTGGCCTCCCATTTTCTCAGCCTTTACTCTTTGGGTCTCTCACTTTCTCGGCCTCCTGCTCATTGGGCCTCCCATTCTTGGCCTCCCACTCTCAGCCACCCACTCTCTGGGCCTCCACACTTCCAACCTCCCACTCACTCAGCCTTCCACTCTTTTGGCATCCACTCTCTGAGCCTCTATTCTACTCAGCCTGAAGAGGAAAAAAAGGATTAGTGATTGCGAGTCCAGGAACGGTGCACAAGTCAGCATGGGACCCACCCCAGTAGTATTAGGAAAAGAAAAGCCAGGAGCAATCCAGGAATTAAAAAGCTGAATCTCAAAAGATGGCAGCTTTGGACTTCTAGCGAGCATGCAGGACACTTGACAGAGAGGCAGGAGGGGAAACCACAAAGAAGGTGTGGGAAGCTCCAAGACGTGGGGAAGCTCCCAGCAGAGCAGGGCTGAAGGAGCTGATGCAGCTCCTCATCCTTACATAGAGGTGTTCATGTAGCGGTGCAAACAGAGAACATTTCCCATTACTTACAGAGAAATTATTTCATAAGTTGGGCTAACGCCAAGCATGTTCTTGTGTTGGATGTGTCCAGGGAGTCCCTTTTGTTGACACTCAGGACTCCCTTTGGGGACTCCCTCCTGCAATACTGTTTGGATTGTGCAGCACTGTATAGGAAAATGCAGCTTCTTGCCAGCATAGAGGTCCAGGATCTGCACAGGTGCTGGCTGAACCTGAAGAAAGGAAGGATAAAAATACAATCAGAAGCTTCAAGAAATTTTGAGAAGAGTGTTGCTGAACAAAAGCTAAATGAAATGTGAATTTAAGGTAAAAGAAAGATGTGCAAAAAGGCCTGACAGCCTAGTGACACCAAACTTCATAAGAAACAGGAGTAACTTAAACAGATGCTAGACCTGACAGGAAGCACTGATGTCTACGGACCCCCATAAAGAGAGGATTACGTCATTCTCTTGAAATTATATCGTTAAAATGGAGACCTGGGCTTTATGTGACAGATGAAGGGACCTGCACCCTGGAACCAACTAGACAGGCTCAGTCAGGGTGCCCAGGAAGAGGGCATGGGATAGCACCCTACTGAGCCCCGCATTCACATAGCCCCACGGAGGCAACACCTTGGAAATGTGTTACAGGGGAGGACTGAGCAATTCATCGGCTTCCAGGAGGAAAAGGAAGTCCCCAGAAGCAGGGTATGCCAGGCCAGAGGAGGAGCACAGTGAGACAGCCAAGTCTGTGGACAAGACACAACCAGAACCCATTAACTCACCACTGTGGTGCTGGCAAGTGCCTCCAGGGAGACCACACAGCAGCACAGAGCGACCCGGAGACTAACTGAGCACAGTTAATTATTAGGTGGTTTAAGATATATTTGAATTTCTTTATTGTGTTTGTTTTGTTTGTTGTAGTTATTTCTCGCTGGGGAAACTGTAACTTGCAGAAACTTTGAAAAGAGCCATTTGGAAGGGGTGCTTGTGTGTCACCCAGGGTTGGGGTGACACATGGCAAAGCCACCCCAATTTCCACCAAGCTCCTCCGCTGCCTGCCAGCATCAGATGGCAACCAGCCCCTGGTACACCTTCTGCAAAAGGGCATCACAAAATAAATGAGACCCGTGCCTCAACCGACAGGAGATAGATTTCTGCTAGAAACTACAACATTTGAAATATAAATTTGTTTCATTAATGAAAGCTGTCAGTAGGTTCACGACCCTCCCAAATACTGGACTCTAACTACAGACTTAGAAGTCTAGGTTTTAGCTGTCCTAAGACTTCATGAGCTGGAAATCTGCTCAGAAATATCACCATCATAAATGGTTTTGCACCAAGACCTGGTTAATGTTGTGGGTTTGTGTACACGAGCTGAGAACAAGGCATGATTTAGTATAATGGTATAACCAGTATAACCACATCAAAGGCAGTAGAGAGACACTCATTTCCAGTGGAGGGTGCATTCATGTGACTGCTGTTTGCATGAGATCGTGAGATTATATGAACACTGAAATCTAAAGCTAAAGGAGGTGTAAATTAAGTTGACTGAAGGGAAATGCTTGCATGAGTCTTTGCAAAGCCAAAACACAGAGAAGTTTTGTTCCAAACTATCTCAAATCTTCAAATCATTTCTCCTGAGCGTTTTACCCATGTTTTGGCTCGCCTGGCTCAAGCTCTGAACACCAAGACTCAAAGATCCGCTCTGCAGAGAGTTAATTCCTGGCAGCCAAATTCATTTGTGGTGCAAGTCTCCAGGCATTAGGGGTGTTATCCCCAGGGACAAATTTGGCCACCAGCTTCTGTGTTCAGCCCTGGATGAGCAGGAACGGCTTCCTTCACTTGCAGGGCTGATTTGTGCCAGCTCTGAATTTGGCCCTGTATCTTTCTCTTTGTTCCATGTATACTTAAATAGACAAGATGAAAAAGTCATGACTAATTAGACTGTTAAATTAAACTGCTTTAAATTTATTTTATGTGATGCATAAAGTTCATAAAAAGAGGTACCCAGAGCAGGATCACTGACCTTTCTCCAGGAGCTGCAGTCCACCTGGATGCTTTTTTGAACCAATTGGCTGAAAACTCCCAGATTTCTTAACACCTTTTATTCCCTCTCTGCCACTTTCAAACCTGAAGGATTTATTTTTATCAGTCCCTCACCCACATAATGACTTTAAAATTCCTTAGGTTCACACCTTAAAATATAGATGGGAATTAGAAGTAATGCCAATTAACAAGTCAAGGCTCAAAGGCACTGATGGAGTTAGCCTCTCCCTCGAAAACTGTCGTAAGTATATATATAAGAATCTGCACACCTCAGGATTTCTGTTCGGAGTGCTGTCTGTTTGAAAGCGCCTTCTCCATGATATTTGCAGCCTTGCCACCATCGTGTTGCCTACGGACTAGACAGCCCTGAGCCAAAAGGGCTGGTAGTGAAACTGCGCTGCCCCATAAGCACCTCCCAGGGCACTTGCCTCCCTCCAAGCTCTGGACTAGCAGCAGATCCCAGCACCTAGGCTTGGACAGGCTTGGTTTGCACGTCCTTGTTTGGTCCCGCGGGGCTGGTCTCACCACACCAAAAAGGCAGTTTATATGCTCCAGGCATCAGCTGATTCCTGGATCTGAAAACCCTGAATTTCAAGATGGACAAAACCCCCTTATTTGATACGCAGACGTTCTTCCCACTCCCGTTTACCAGGTAAACAGATAAAAGGCGATTTGGTTAGACCTCGTGAGCCTCTGCTCCAGGATTTGGCACATTAAGGAGGCCAGAGTTTAGTTCCCAGATCTGTCGGTGGCTTCAGGCAAGTTACTTCACTTCCCCAATTCAGTTTCCTCCTCAGTGGCAAAGTAGCACTTGCAACATAAAATAGTATGTTTTCCCTCCAGCCATGGGAGTGCTCTTCATTTTTCTGGAAATGCTGCTTTCGCCCTTCAGGATCCCTCGCGGGGTGGCATGGGGGCAGCTGCAGACACGGGATGCATCCAGGCACCTGGGACAGGGGCTCACTTGGGAAATATGGCAAGTGAACAAGTTTTTTCTTTTGTTACTGAGAGCTCCTTGCATCCTCTTACTACTACCGCCAATTACGCTGTTAAAATGACTGTCCCAATTCACACTTCGTTAGGAGGTATATTGGTTATTTACCTCCTGTTTCCAGGTTCAGGCTTTCTTCCCTTACGTTGTCACCATCCCCTGAGCACCAGCGGCCAACCCAGTCCAGGTCAAATTCTGCCTGCACACACCTCCTGCAAGAGCTGCTGGTAGCAGAGTTTGGCTCGCTCTAATCCCAGCCCCAAAGGGAAATGGCCATGAAACCTCCCTGTGCACTCTGAGACCATGTGCTGGGCAGAACAGGGCTGTGTCCTCGAGGCATTGGGACAAGGCACTTTATCTTTCCATGCCCGAGGAAGACAACAAGGGAGGGCAAATGGCTTTTCGGAAGCCTAAGATGGTATATTGTGGCTAAGGCATCCCCTGATCCTGCTGATGCTGCTCTTCTCTACTTTGTACTCCTTTATTTGGGAAGGAGGGATTTTCAGCAAAGGTGTGAATATTATTCCCTTCACAGCTAATCCTGACACACCAGCGGCCCACAAGCACGCTGTATTGCTAAGCAACACTCGGCAAAATCCATGCCAGGTTGTGTCGGTCCCTTTTGATGTTTCACAGAAGCATTGTCATTTCCATCTCTGGCATTGTTTCCAGCATTTTGGGTGTCAGTGTTCCTGAAAAACATCACAGAAAGCATGTTTATTGAACTGTCAGAGGGTGAATGATTGACACTAGGCACAAGTACTTCTCATGTTCAGGTTTTGGCATGCCACAATTGGATTATTTCCTGATAAATGCCATCCAATTCTACCAGATGGACCACTGAGAGATATGCCAACCTGTGTGAGAAATGGAGTAGATGCTCAGTGCCACTTATGGGTAGATGTCTGCTTCTCCACTCTCTCGTGTAGCTGCAGGGTATTTTACTGAAGCAGTGACTTTTGTGATGCTCGTAATTAGAAGAGTAAGGCAATTTTCATTGTGGAGAAGAGTATATTTCGATGCCCAAATTTGATTTCAGTCACCTTACCATGGAAGTGCGATACTTGTTCCTCTCCTCTTAGATTTAATGTGTGCTCTGTGACTTGAGCGTTAAAGACCCATGAATTTTGAAAGTCAGGTATTTCTCATATATAAATAATTTCAACAGACCAATCTTCTGCCTTCCCATTCATCTTTTCCTAATGGCTCATTTGCAGATCCAAATGCAATACAAGGATTGTGGGGCAAGTAAAACATCTAAAATGAATACATTATACATACCATCGAAAGTTTAATAAACAGCTGAATTAATTTCACTGACACTCAGCTGGAGAGTGGGCGATTATCTGTGGTCTCGGGGTGAAGGAGGGGCAGCTGGCAGCAAGAAGGGAGGATGCAACCCTGGGATGCATGTCAGCAGGGAGGATAGGTTGAGGCTGCCAAATTGCCCCTGGAGCTATTGAGGGTATGTGGGCAAAAAGGATTAGGTAGGAAGAGCTTTTTCATCAACACAGGTGCCTATGCTGAGCAGGAGGGGGAAAGCAGGAACCATCTTGCACACCCTCGCACAGGTGCTGGGCGAGGAGTTGTCACGGGGCACAGGAGCTTTCCTTCAGTTTAGTTTGGTTTTGCTGGGTATGGAGGGAGGAGGGAGTTGCCTTTTTCTGTTTGTTAGGGGTGACACAGGAGGAAATCCCTAATTCTGAAGGACAGAAAGTTGCAGGTCTGTGAAAATACAATTTTTCTGTCTGAACCAACCCACTAGTGAGAAAAAAGAAACATTGTTATTTATTCCTGTAGTCCTCGGCACTTTAATATATACATAAAAAGCAGGGCCTTTGTACTATACCTAATGAGCAGAAGTGAATAATGTGGTATAATTAGTTTCCCTTTCTCAGCCCACAGTCTCAGATATCTCAAGACACTTCTGACAACAGCATGGTACAAGTGGTGACTGGTGCCTACATCTTAGATTTACCATCACTTCATTGTTCCGCACTAACACATTTTTCATCTTTGCCAGTATGAGGGCCTCTCTCCGACATACTTATTTCTGCATTTCAGCCGTTGGCTTAGTCACTGCCAGCTAAAATGAAACATATCTCAAGCAGAGGCTTCAGGGTGGAGAAGCTGTTATTGCTCTAGCCCCTCTCCAGAGACCTGCAGTCAAACCCTTGGGTGCACACATGCACGCGCACGCACACAACGCCCCTAAAAATGTGCCTGATTGACAGCTCGGCCCTGCGATTGCCTAAAAATAACAAGCAGAAAAAACATACAGTCCTTTTTGGATGGCCTTGATTGACTAGGGCCTTGATCTTGCAATGGTTTCTGCATCAGCCGATTTCTGTGTCTCACCAGGGCTTGGGGATCTCAGAGCTGCTAACTTCCAAAGTTCACAAAACACTGAGAAAAAGAAATGTACACAAAATAACACAGCTCTATGCAATCTCCTACTATTCCAGATGAAAACTCAGAATAATAGCCTTTTTTGTTTTGCTGTCCTTACAAAAAGGAGTTGAGAGGCAAACTGACTATGCAGGACTTTAAAAACCAGATAGATCAAAAAATCCCTCCCCCCAAAAACACCCTGTAAAATGACGTTACTGGGGTTACTTCCAAGAAAGTAACTATAATTTTTATTGAAGATTTGTTAGTAAGCTTATAAATCAATTCAAAACCAGCCCTGTTTAAAAACCTGTTATGCAGAGATGCAGTAAAACGAAATGCATGCAGATAATACCACTGGTCTTGAGAACTTCAGAATTTCCTTAAAGTAATAACTTTAATTCAGTTCTTTCTGGCATAAACTTTTTCATCCCATTATGTCAAAAACTGTATTATCCATCCATTTGTCTGTCAGAACGATTCCCCGGGGCCCATATACCACAGGTTCTTCTATTCTAAACCCCCCCATTACATCCTGCTATCAAGAGTCACAATTTTCAGCGTAAGTCTCTTGTGACTTTTGACAATGTTTTACAGTGAACTATACCTGGAAGCTGAGAGTTAAAGGAAATCTTCCATTCTGGCAATGAATATGTAATAGGCATTACACTGTGCAGTATACCAAAAATGTAAGGTTCATTAAGTCTTTCAAAGGCAAAAGCGTCCATGTAGCTTTGAATGAACCTGTCTTTGCAATGGCATTAGCAAATGATATTTTGGGGCAGGAGATATTAATACTACACATTAAGGAACAAATTTGTTTAAATGCTCTATAGCTATGTGTGGATGCAGATGATCCAGGAATAAATAAAAAGTGAATAGTCGTCCAACTTTGTATGTAAATTGTCTTTGGCTTATATACATAAGAATGCTCTTTGGTACTAAATTCCTTCATATTAACTATCAGGAGTGTAACTAATATATAAAATAAAGTCATTCTCTTTAATGAGAATGCTAAATATTTTAAAGAAATGCACAGCTATGAAATATTGTCAAGGGCATTTTTATACTTAAGTTTAAGAACACTTATGACTTAACTGTTGAATAATTTAACACATTCAGCCTTGAAGTACTATTTATGTATGTTTTTTAATGTTCATACTTATGTTGCCTTTTCTTTGCTCAGGATTTAGGACCTTTGATTTCTGTTTATAAAATTTACATCTTTAATCTCCCAGCTCTGTACATTTCCCCATTCGACTCCTGCAATGATACAGGCAAAAAATGCTGAGAGGAAAAAGGAGCTAAAAGCCTCACGCAGCTTGGAACAGGGACTGTGTGGATTTTAGCAAACAGAAAGACAGATTTTAAGGAAATTAGCTACAAGCAGAAAACCTTTATAAACATGCGCCACCTGTACAGCTCAAGTGGCAGATTTGCGAACAAGATTATGAGCTTTCTCCCAGAGACGAAGAAAGCCCCACGAAGCACCCTGGCATACCGTGGGAACCCTGACTTCTACCACGTTGGTCTTTTTTGGGAGCTCCATGCCCAGGCACATGTGTGCAGGGGGGTGGAGGGGAAATTCCCTGTGCAGCACCTGCGTGGGCCACGGTACACAGCTGGGGCTGGAGAGGAAATGCCACCCAGTGTTTCCTACCCGCCGCGGGCGCCCAGGATCTCCCCGAGCACAGACCCACCACCGCATGCACTCAGGCAGGGACAACAGTCCTGAGAGCACTTTGCAAACGCTGGCTCGAAAGCTAACCTACTTTCACACCCAAAATATTCAGGGTCACTGGCTGATTACCACAGGCAAAAGTTTTGCCGAGTGATGAAACAGAAGCCAAACTCTCCCTGCAATCATGATATTGCACGAAATTCGCTCTGGGATAAACAAAAACATTGACCAAAACTGTTTACAGCATATCTTGTCACCTTTCATTATGGTCTTTCGCAACACACTGATGCTTCGTGACACAGCAGATGTAACTTGACATGTCATACACTGAACAGCGACTTTCAGGAATTTCTACGACACAATTTCTTTTAAAAAGCAGCATCTCGACCAGACAGTTGGACCACGAGTGCATATAAAATCGAGGTTAGAAAAGCCAGGCTGAGATGCAAAGAGCATCGCACGCAGAATATTTGGTCTGACTTTTCATCTGTATTTTATGTGCTACAAGCTATAGGCAGGGAGACGGACAGATCATCTAGCACGATGGATGAGCTGCTGCCAAGCTGATGTTACTGTATAACTATGGGCCCCTCAGTACCCATTCTGCCTCTGATAGTCATCGCTTGCCAGTGTCCAAATGGATTATATATATCTGGCATGTTTATGGTATAAAGGAAGATTAATCTGAATATCTGTGAACCTTGGGCTCACAGGATGATGCATTTGGAAGGGAAAGCAAGTTTTTCAAGGGCAAAAAAAAAGTTAGTAAGGTTTTATCAAAAGGAATTAACCTAACACCTCCTTGCATCAGGCTGCACTACCACACATTAAGAGATCACTTAGCTGGAGAGACTGAAAGAGAGCATTAGGATTAAGAGCAAGAACTGCCATATATTTTAGCACAGGGACATCTTTCAACCTGGAAATTGTACGCATTGGTCACTGGAACACCAAGCTGAGGAATTCCTTTAATGCTGATGTTTATCCAGACAGGCAGATTGGCAGAAGTAGTCACAGGGACCTGGTCCTGTGGGGTTTATAAAGTCTGATCATGGCTGAGCAGGAGACCCTCAAGGGAGGAGAATGGGGGATCCCAGACTGCCCTGCAAGGGACACCCCATTAGATCATCCCACTGAGCAAAAGTGTCTGCAGCTACTGGGGCACATCAGCCTTCCCTGGGGAGCGCTTTGGGGAATAGCTGCTTTCTAGGTCATGGGCACTATTTGCTCGGGAGAGGCAAAACAGAAAAGCATGGTAGACTAGAAGGACCATGAGACACACAATGTAGGATGAAGAGGAGAGAACTACTCCCTTGCTGCACTGGACCAGATCCTCCAGCAGTGGTGACGGGATCTCAGCACTGAGCCCATGTGCACTGACTCAGCATCATTGAAATGTAAGTATTGCCCCCACTGGGGTCCTTAACTCGGCAGTGCTGTCAGCATGGTCTGCAGCCCAGGAAGGAGTTACCTAATTTGCTCAGAATAACCGCTTGCACTCTGCCTTTGCTTTCCAACAGATCTGAACAAGGAGGTAATTTTGTTCCACAAAAGCAGTGTTAAATGAAATAATGTAAATAAAGAGAGAACTGGAGAGTGAAAACACTCATCTTCTTCCTTAAACTAAGCAACTCGGCACACGTCCTTGGGATAGCGGCAAAGCGATCCAGAAATCTCAATGGGAAGTCAAAGTTTACAACAGGAATTTGAGACAAAATGAATGCTGCAGCTGTAATACACAAACTCACAACCTTCACAGGCCTCACTCCTTTAAAAAACACTGAAACCTCTGGATCCCACAGCTTCAAGGACCTCCTTTCCAAGAGTGCCTCCTGTAAAACTTTATTTCCTTTTTGAAGTCTGCTTTCTGTTTTATTCTCTTTTTTTGCTAAGAATATATTTAGGTAGGAACTGGCCTTTACATCCACAGACAGCCATGGCTATCAGTCAATCTATCAGTAAACCGCTCATGAAGTTCACTAGACAAAGGGTTAGCGCAGCTAGTACCACAATAATGTAGAAACAGAAATATTACAAAGTAAAGGCTTATAAAATAATAAAAATTCTACTTAGTTCAGATACCTCCCAGTGCCTTTGGCAAAATACCTTAAGCATTCCACATAAGGCGGGCATTGTCTTTATAAGATGGCACCTCATAAAATGGTATTAAATATCACCAACGGGGCTTCATATTTCATCCAGCAGGGTTTAGGCCAGACATGTTCTATATCACACATTATTAGAATGACATCTGCTTTGCAAGTTGTGTACCCAGGAGCATACCTTGATAACTCATTTCAGCACTCATTCTCGAGGCTTCTGTGGCTTCGTAATACCTAATATGTTTAACTCATTTTGAACAGAAGTCTAAAGCCTGTCGTGGCCCTCTGGCCAAAACTGTAGCTGTCAGGCAACGGAGCCAGCTATCAAACATTACTCATTTATCATTAGTGGTGATGCAGCTGTACAGAGAAATGTACCCACTGAAGTGAAGGGCTGTCAATTGTTCCCTGTATAATACTCCTCCTCTCAACAGGGCATTTCTCCATGGATGTATAGCTAGTGCACTTCGCTACTTCCCCATAGCACAGAATTTATAGTAGCGAGGAAATGGGGAACATATTTTCATTTAAATGGGTCTGCCACATGATGAATAAAGCAATCATTAATAGAATCTATAAGCAGAGAGATATGCAACACACTGTTTATAAACATTACACACAGGCATGTATATGTAGAAGTGTGTGTGTGTGCACATATACACAAGGGGTGTTCATAAATAAACTATCCAGATCTGTATCGGTATTTAAAAATTGGCACATGTTCAGTACCAAAGGCTCCGCTTCCTCTTTGCTCACCATTTCCATAAGAAGACTGGAATGTGCAATTTGGGCTTCAAATTTCCATGTCTATTCTGCTTACAAAACTCAAACACATGCTATCTTGAACTTCACTATCTTCAACTCTGCTCCCTAGGGAGGAAAAGAGCCAAATTAAATCTATATGAGAGATCTCCTGAGTGCAGACACTACTGCCTTTATTCACAAAGGCAAAGCACAGCAATGGTCTGGGAAAGCACCAACCACAGTTAAGATACTATCTTCAGGCTCCTTTGAGCCACTGCTGCATGCAAATATTTGTACATATGCATTATGAAGAAAGTGTGGCACGAATCCCTGAATTTTTGTTTGTCTCCATACAAGCAAGATATGGAGGAGGGAGAGAGACTCCGATGGCAGAGAGCAGAGCACTGGCTTCCGCATCTGCCTTTACCCTCACTCAGCAGGGTTTCTCCTCTGGAGCCCATGAAGGCCAAAGGGAATTTGCCCAACACTTTCAAGGCATCCACACAACTGCAAAAAATGTCAAAAGGGGGTACTTAAAATCAGGAATCCAAATCCATCTCCAGTGACCAAATGGAACACACCTGTTGCTCACATTAAATTCTGACCTTGGACCATCTATGCCCAAGTTTCTGGAAAACAGAGACAGCAATGATGCTCAGTGTCTAGGAAATGGTTTCAGCTCTTTGAGTGAAAAGCAACAACAACCACCATCAGTCCTCCGAGTTGTGTGTGAAGGCCAATGTGACTTTGAGCAGATGTTACACAAGACCTTAATTTTCTGCTCAAATTGCTAACCATCCCAGATTCACCCCAAACAACTTTGCTGAAAATCATGTGAACTTTCTCCAAAGAACTTCAAGGAAGCTTTTTGCCCAACATCGTGCAACCAAGAGACTGTAACAAAACCATGGTCAGAGGGACTTTGTTCCTCCTTTGGGTCTTGTCAAAGTCTCCATGGATTCTACCACAGATAATGCCACCTTGTTAACAGAACAGCAACAATTTTATATGTATTACTGCATATTTCTGGAACACTTCCACTGTGAGTATAGAAACCCAGTGACCAAAACACAGCTGCACTTCAGCTCTGTCCCATGTTTAAACACAGTTGCTAGCACCAACATGGTTCTCATCCGTAACAGGATGAGTAAAAGGAAAAGGAAGAATGCAGCCCTGAAAGTTGCAAACAACAAGGGACTGCTTCTGGGGAAAAGCTCTTCTCCACCAGAATGAGCCAGCAGTAGACATAGGCAAACTCGGAGTTGCTTGGGGCAGCAGTCTCTTGAAGGGATGCCACTGAGAAGCAGAATGGAAGTCCCACAGCCTACTTTGTGTATGCTGAGGATCTCCTTTTTCCTCCTCTTCCCCACTTCTGAGCGCTACTTACATGCCATGGTGTAGGGACTATGCACTGTGTATCCCTTCTACTCTGACCCCGAGCCAGGAGGCTTTGCACTACTTTAGGAATAAAACGACATGTTGTGCCTAGCTGAAAATGAATGCTGCAGAAAGGAAGATGATGAATGACAAAGTTTTCCTGGCAGATGTGGGCTATAAAAAAAGATCATGATGTGGTAAAACAAGTCTAACCAATGGGGTTTGCCAGAAACACAAGCAGGCTTCCGTATAAAAATGACACCAACAAATTAATGAAAGAAAAAAACTCACCTAGAAGCCTAGCAAGCAAGCAGCAACTTGGGGCACAGTGGGATACTAAGGAAAATGGAAACATCCACTTTTGTTTGTATGAATTCCCTCTACAGCTTGTGGTCTCCCACAGAAAGGACCCGGCACCTCGCTGGCAGGGTGCAGAACCGAAGAGCAGTGCCGTGGGAGTTGGCAGTTGCAGCTGCTGCTGGCAAGCTGGGCTGGGGCTCACCACACTCCACGGAGCAGGACCACAGCTGCCAAGGCTCACTCTTCCACCTGATCTGATCTTATCTGCACTTCCAGCTGCCTTTGGAGCCTCCTGGTCTCATATTACCATGGGTCTGCACCTACTGCTTTGCCCCACAATAAAGTTAGATGCATTTGAATTTATTTATTAGTTTCCTTATTTACTCTGGGTATGGGCATTGCAAGGAGGTGGTAAACAGTAATTTGTTTAGCTGCGTTTTATTTCTAAAACAGCAAAACTCATCCTTTGAACATGGCCCCTTCCTTTCTTGTTTTCAGCCAAACCCCAGACAGAATCCATCTTTCCAAGGCAGAAGGGATATACGTGACTGTGTAAAGTCCCAGGGGTCTCTCCTCAAAAAAGCCACAGGGGTTTGCAAACAAGTCACAGGAAACACCCTCTACCCCCTCCCCCAGGGCTAAGCAAGCTCCCTCTGCAGCACTCCCAGCTGCGTTGTGCTCAGAGAGTAGCAAGGCCTGCGCACAAGCTTTTAAAAACATACTACAACTAGACCATGCAGGAAAAATTCTTGACTTTTTAAAAGTCCTTTTTGTAACACTACATGCTAGGAGAAATTATAGGTTCAGTTATGACTACCAAGTTAAAGCAGGGGCTGGGGAAGCAAGCTGTCAGCCCACATAGGGAACAGCCATGGCTGAACTCTGTATGTTAAATTGTATGCCGGACTGCAGAGGTCAGAGACTGCTCTTGGAAGAGGAACACATCTGTCATGGATGTGCCCTTTCCTCAACTACTGACGGCTAATTTCTCCATCATGTCCTGGAAGGCAAATCAGATATTGTTGAAGAGCTCACACAAGAGTGGCTGTATCTCAGCACAGTTATCTTTCCTTATTGCTTTCATTCGGGTCTGAGCACAGTGCCATGCCCTGCAGCACAAGGCCTTACATTGTCCTCTCAGTCACTTTTCCCACCATGTTGTAAGTGACAGCGTGCTACAAACAAGCATGAGCATGCAGCTGTGCTCATTGTCTGTGTGCACTCTGACTCACACGTGATTAAAAGAGTGTCTGGACAGGGAAGAGCTGAATTCATACTGCTTTGGGTGACGAAAAGGAGCCTCGTCTTCCTATTGCATCATGACTTTTTAGGGTTACTTTATCTCCTGTTGGAGACCCATTCTTCCCATTCTTGCCCTATCTCCTTGAAACCTACTGTACCTCAAGTCCCATCTGTTCCCTCACCCAGGTGTCGTCCTCTCTCCAGCCTGTGCTCAGTATCACCTACT
Organism: Pterocles gutturalis; assembly: GCF_000699245.1. Lineage (NCBI taxonomy): Eukaryota > Metazoa > Chordata > Aves > Pterocliformes > Pteroclidae > Pterocles > Pterocles gutturalis. Next base: position 120,384 of record NW_010132970.1, on the reverse strand, counting down.
CCCATTCACAGCTGTACTACCACCACTTTGCTTCATGAGGTCTCTTCAAAAACCCTGCATCACTGTGACATGCCACAGGAGGGAAAGCATTTAATATCTTTTGGCAGAGATGCTGGGAAACCAGAAACAATAACTGTTTGGTATTTGGCAGCCTCAAGGACTGGCCAGGAAGCGGCCGAACAGAGGGGCAGAAGGAGGGCTGGGGACCACACTACGCTCACGCTGCCCCATCTCTGCAGAAACCACCTCCTGCACTGAGTTTCTGTGTGAATCTTGCTGTTTGTGGAGTGGGGTAAGTGTTCGTTTAAAACATGCCTCAGTGCACCGACGTTTCCCACAGCTCTCTGAGGTTTGCGTTATGATACAGTTGGTGAGTCATGCGCAGATTAGTCATGGAGGAGATTTATTCTTGTCTACAGAAAGTCCGGCATGAGTAAGGACAATGTGAGTTTGGCACCAGCTTGTTTCAGTTCTGGCCAGTGCCAAAGGTGAGTTACGTCTCATACCCAGGTGTGCAGCTCAGACTGGCGAGGTGGATAGGGCTGCACGTCCAGTTTAATGCCTTTCTGCTGAGACCAAAACTTTAGCACAGCCAATGCAGGCAGTACAGAATGGGACCAACTCATCTCACAAGCTCCTCTACAGGCCAGATGCTAAAGACTTCCACTGGTTATTAACCTTCACCAGACCAAGCCACCAGTGAAAGGCTCCAAGTCCTAGTGAATCCTCCAAATCCTTACCAAAGCTTACTAGTTAGTTGGATGAGATCTTGACTTCATTGAGGTTTGTAGCAAAACGCTCATGCAAGGCTAGAGTTTTACTCCACAGTCATCAAATTATGCAGGAGTCTAACTTCTCTGTATATCTACCAGTTCCAGAGCACCAACTCTCTAAATTACTCCTAAAATTTTTTTAACTGCAAAACCATCTTTTTTTTATTTCACAGGGACAATATGATGTCCAGCAACAACCATACATTTCTGACTGGAAAACTGGCATTCAGCTGCCATAATGTTAACATTCAGCTAATTTTTCTTTGATGAGTTTACTCAGTGAGTATAAAATCGTACCTACTGACTGTGGCGGCAGTCACAGGTTTCCAGGACACTTAGTCAAAACTTGGGCTTCTGAAATGAGAAAATATTTTCATTCATATTTTAAAATTCCATTCATTAACAGGTGTATACGGTTTGACTTCTTCAAAGTATTCTGCAGACATAGCCTAATAAATCTCCATGACACCTCAATGCATCTCCATTTTATAGATGTGGTGATTCGAATATATCCAAGTGAAATGACTTGCCCAAGGCTAATGAAGGAATCAATGTCAGAGACAGGATTAAAAGTAGAAAAATTCCTGGCCCCCAGTCTCATAACTTAACTGTGGTCTGCATTTCACTCATATGAAAACAGGAAAGGGAAACACATCTATTTTGAATATTGTGAAAAGTAGTTCATAGCAGATGGGTAGCCTGATGTTTTAAAATTGCTTTACTTTGTCAGAAAATATCAATAATACACAGGATGTGGTTCTTGTCCAAGACTATACCAAGGTGGGAACAGTGCAAAATGTGTCACTAGTAGCTTTTAGAGTGGCAGAGGTTACACTAAAATAATAAAATAAGTAGACTCTTTCAGATGGCTCTCCTGCCCTGTTCCTTAAAACCAATTTCTTCCTGTGTGTGACACAGTTGGTAAAAGCTGCTCGGAAGCTGAGAAAAACCTGTTTGGTAATGAATCTGTAGTGAGATGCCTATTGTCGCATCTCAGAGGCAGAACAAGAGGTCTCTAATGCCCATTTCTTAAATACACAGGGAGTGCCCACTGACATTTTTGGTGGGTCTACCCTCCTCTTTCTTAGATGCTAACACAGAGTTAGGCAGCATCTCCTCTGTCACCAAAACATAACAGGAGGACAATGCACCTGCCTAGCTGTGTAGAAGAATAATTTCTTACAAAAAAAAAAAATGAAGGTGCACTTGTGTCATTAAATATTGATGAGCAAGATTCATTGACTGAGTTGGAGACAGTAGGATATGGCTTGAAATAAAATCCCATGAGGGCCACACCCCCTAGTATGCCCAGGGCCATCCCTTTAAAGGTAGGACAATTATAATTAATTGAGCAATCTGACAGAAAGCATACATCCATACACTGGAGCAGAAAGTGACACTATGCACAGAGCCATCCTGGACACTTGAAGGGTTAATACTGGTTCACTAGACCAAGGACAGTAAATTCTGCCTGTGGCTACCACCAGTCCATTGTATTCTTATTGCAGGCTTCAGAAACAGCTTTTAATTTTAACGCTTTCCAGCCCTCTCTACTATCTTTAAATAATTGGCATTGAATAAAATTGCATTAAATCCTCCTAGTCATTCCTTTCAATAATTTCTTTTCACTTCCAACATTTACAATATTGTACAAAAAAAAAAAAAATCCAAAGACCCTGGGCCTCCTTTACCTATCACTTTTAACTCTTAAAGACCAGAAATGTTTCCACAAGACTAGACCCCATTCAATTTTTTGTGATCAGTCCTCACTATTTGCTGCAAGGATCACTGGAGAATCCCATCCACTCCTTACTGGAAACTGTACCATGAGTATTCAGAGTTTTGACAAACACACAGACTGCATACAGATAGTCCTGTACCCCTTTCAGTCTTCCAGATACCTGCATTCATTCCCCTAACTACATTTTTAAGATGACGTACTGGGAATTGTTCATGCCTGTTAAGAGCTGACAAATCACACAGGAACCATTGGTTACCTGTAATGCAAAAATCTCATTATTGATAACATTTTCAGGAACACGCTGAGCACACCATGAGCCCATGGGCAGGCTGAAGAGGAACAACTGATGGAGAAGGCATTATACAAAAGAGAGCGGGGGCCAGCAGAGGACTGACTCAGTGACCCAGGAGGTCCTTTCCAATCCTATATTTCCATGTTCATCTGTTCATATTGAAGTTGATGGGAGACATTTCCACCGACTTCAAACAGCATTTATCTGGCCCCAGTTTCATTTCTTTTCAATATATAGATGGAAGAGTAATGTCACACATGATTTTCAGGAGACATGCTAATATACAATCAGTTCTGGGAGCAGCAGAATGAACCCAGGTAGATAAATTGTTCATCCTAAAATGCTTAACATGCCAAGATCTGAAAAATATATCTCCTCGTATCTGAAGTGCAGATAAGTCCAGCAGTGTCACAATTGGATTTCCAGTCATCATTAGCCACAATCAATTGTGCCAAATAAGTTGTCCCATTATCTATTTGCATTTTTTGCAAGCTACAGGAATAAGGTCGACAAAAGTTTTTCATCTCGGGATTGGCTCACCACAAGGCTGGTCCGCATTTCCAGCAACAGGAAGGACTGCCCCAGCCTTAGCATGCCAGCATGAAACCTGTAGCTTTGTATGGAAGGTTATTTAACGTATTTTGGGTGTAAAGAGGGGGGAGCCACAAAATGCTCTGGAAAGAAGAGTAGAAGCTTAATATTGATGGCCGTAGAAACAAGGAATGAGAAGGTAGAACTGGGTGGCTGTATAATTACACAGCGTCTTCTTTTCCTCTTTTTTTTTTTTTTTTTTTTTTTTTACTGAGGAGGCTGAGTGCCTGCTCAGTAGAGTCACTCCGATATGTTGTCTAATGGCTTCATCTTTACTTGTGAGAATCCCCATCTGTGGCCAGAGTGTGCCACCACCTCATTCAGCTGAGCAAGAGAACATTCATTTGCTCGCTCAGCTCTTAAGAGACAGGTCTTGCTCTGCAGCAACAAAAAATTAGCTGTTCCTTAGTCAGGTCTGAACATTTGCACTTAAGCCAGCCTTTGATGAAACTCTCCTTTGGATTACTACGCTACTTTCTATAGCTGGGCAATCTGCTTGCTCTCTCTGGCCCTGGCCCTTTTTTTGTTCTTTACCCTGATATCATTCTGATCTACGTGGTGGTCTCACATTTTCCTCTTGAGCTTTCCACATCAGCCTTGTTTTCAAAGTCAAATAACACAAACAATGATTTCTAATCTGTAGTTGCTTCAGAAGAATGGATGTTCAGACATAATCAGTCTGTTTTGCTACTTTTTCACCTCTAATACAGGAGCTGCTTCTGCTGCTTGGATGCTTCTCTACTCACTTTCCTTTTCCATCTCTTTTTTCCTCATAATTTACTGTAAAACTTCAAGTGATTTACAAAACATGGAAAACTGTATCATGTTCCAGTTTACTTCTCCTAAAGCAGAGTCACCTCATCCTGTTGGGTTCATGGTGCCTCTAATGAGGATACTCCATGGAAGGATTCAGCCACTGGTACAGCCACTTGATTTGACTCCTCAGATTTGGTGGCTCTTTCTCATGACCAGGACCACACCATGAGAAAAGAGATGGTCAAGATGCTGAAGATACCGACATGCATTCAGAGGTCTTGGGGCATCAGGGCTGTAACTGGATCTTCCTACTCTATAGCATACCCAAAATGTGTAGACATGGCGAAACCTGTCGTGTCTCCCATCTTATGGGTATCATTTCCACAGAGACGATGGGGAAAGCATGGGGAAGGAGAAGGGTGAGAGACTGGGGCACATCTCAGTTTCTGTCCATTAGGTAGGAGGAATGCATCTAGGACTCAGGAATGGGGAATCATCACCAATTCAGCTCCCTGTTGTAAGGCAATTGTAAGATGGTTTATTCTGTTGTCTTCTACTCCATTCAACTGCCAGCTTCAAGTTAAAGGTCCATGGCCAGAAACAGAGCCCTTTGGGGGTCTTGCCATGGCCTCACTGGTGCCATCTGAACAGCCAGGGGAAACAACATCTGACAGGCTGGCAACAAAACAGCTAGTTTTGAGGATACAGGCTTAGTCCTCGCTCCACTGCCATGTTCTGCAGATGCTTCACAGCAATCTCAAGAGGCCCTTGTGTGCCTCAAAATGAGTGACGCAAGGACATTAGCAAATGCAGCAGACAGCCTGTGCATGCTGCAATGTTGAATATCCAAAGCCAAAGGGCCTTGCAAGAGGACATGTCTGAAGCCCCTGGTTCCCAAGGCAGCCTGGATCCACAAGTGGCACAGATCTGATGGAGTCAGATTGAAGTACAGTTCCCAGGTAGCCTGTATTTGGGTGCCCATCAGGTTCACACAGACTGCAGAATTGCTCCGGTTGACTTCATGATTATCTCGTCAGCGGCCACATGTCACAGAGGAAAACAGTCATGGTTTGTCTTAATTTACAAGTGTCATCTCCTACAAATGGAAAGAGGAGCAGGAGAATGGCAAAGCTGAACTGATTTGTTCTGGCACCAGTACTCCAACGTGGCAAGATATACCTATGACTGTCACATACAAATTTAGTAGATAGCATGCTTGCTTTTTATTTGATTTTTAGCAGGTCTCTCCACAGTAAATATACGAGCAGAATGCATAAACAAAGTGCCTGGCACTTACAGTTTATCTTGGTGACGGAAAATTTGATTGATGAGTAATAAGTTCAGAGAGTGGCAAATGTTCAACATAGGGCTAAATAATCTTTCCTTGCTGGTTATAATATTTTTTTTTTAACTCAGTTTCTCTTAGCCTTCACATTTCTTTTCTTGAAGTTGCTTTGTTCTAGCTCTCTATCAGCTGCTGGGAGAAAAAAAAAAAAAAAAAAAGCCGGCCCTCTGTCCTGTTTGTTCCTTATATATTTTCACTGATCGAGTTGCTTATCACCAGATCAAGAATGAAATGGAAAACTTTTGCATGTCACATTGCTTCTTGTTTTCTCTTTCACTTCACTGGGACAGAGCCTGTGAGACAGACCTTTCTGCTTGCAAAATGCTAATTTTTAACCTATCACTATTACTGCAATACCAAAAGAGTGGAGGGGTGCACGCACACAAGCAGAACGAGGTAGCCCTGGGAAGATGCTGGTCAAAGTAGGCTACATTCATAAAGCACAGAAGGAAAAAAAAACCTGTTTTACAGAGGGGGAAACTGAGGCACAGAATCTTACAGTCGTTTGTGTCCAGGAGCTTAGCGGAAGAGTATGGCAGAAGGGCAAACGCAAGCCGGACCCCCTGGCTCCTAATCTTGTGCCTTAGCAACAAGACCACTCTCCCTCTACGCGCAGGCTCAGAGAGAAGAAGGGGCAACCTTCTAGGAGGGAAATCCTTGTTGGATTAAGCACTTTTCTTGCTTTCCTCTTCTCACCCCTTTCCTCCTTCAAAGCACAGAGGATGGGGAGAGGGCCAGGCGGTGAAATGATGCTTGTGTCCCCCTCCCCCCCCCGACTCTTCAGCCCACCCCACATCCGGCGAGGTCTCAGGGCTCCCCAACAGCCCCCGAATGCCTGCGCCCCTCGGCCAGGGAGGAGGGATATGATTTGTAATTGCAAGATTTTCATTACTGTCTCTTAGTTCTTTGCACACTAATGTCAAGAGCTTTGTCTTTGTAGTGTTATTGGCATTTTTCATCATATTCATGAAGTGTGGGTCAATTTTCTTCAAAAGGCTCACTTCGCCAACTTGCCACAAAGACAGACAGTAATAAATTCTACTAGTGCACAGCGAAGGCTTCGTAGCTGCAAGCAACAATAAAAAGCAATGAGCTGGGTGTCACTAAGTAACTCCAGTTTACACTGCATTTTCTTCCTTTATTGAAAACTCAGAATATGAATTTATTAATGAATACACAGGCCTACTTTGAAGGGGTGTGGGGGGGTCTGAGTCAATTTATTTGGTATTCACACAGTGTGTGCCTACATTGTATTGTTTCATCATTTTATGGCCAGGCACAGCTTGTTAGGCTGTGGCCCTCCAGAAAAAAGCAGGCTCATATAGTAACACCTTGACGTAGATGTACAGCTGCTTTCACTGTGGCTGTCTCACCTTTAGCCCCGTCTGTCTACTGCCGGCTTTCATTTTCCGCATTCATACATCAATAAGCTTTGCATGCTGACACCTAATTTTGCAGGCTACTTTGGTTATGGAGGCCGTGTTTTGCATATCACTACCCACCCCCTTCTGACATCTACTGCCTTTAAAGAGGGAGAGAATAGAGAGAGCACGAAAGAGGGATTCTTTTCTTCTCAGCCTAATCAGAGATTTCTTTATATTTGTCAAAAGCAGATCTGCCAAATCAACTTTAATTGATTCTTCCACAGTTCTCGTGTATGATTTTTGAAGGACTGGGCTTGTGTTCCAAGACACAGTGTTGTGTTTCAAACAAATATGAGGTTTCTACAGCAAATCAAATTTGGATGCCAATTAGTTAGCATTTTCCATTCCAATTAAATTTGAGACCTTTCTGATTTTGAGAGACTTGTGTGTCTATGCATTTGTGTATGTATGCACGTGTGTGTACCTATCTCTATTTTATAGAGACAGAAAGATATAGACATATAAAATATTTAATGTGCCCTCAGTGGTCTAATAAGCAAGGAGGGGTTATAACCACCTATTTAAATATATATTTTGGAGGATTTTTTTTTTTTACCTTGTTTATTTCACAAGGGCTTACCAGCACATTCTAACTTGTTATGTGACACCACAAAGGTTTTTACTTCTCAGTCAGGTGGCTAATGTCATTATATCGTTGACAACTCATAAAATGTTATAATCTAATAGGGCTTTCCCTCCCCACACACATGTAGTGAAAGCTCATTGTAGCAAAGAAAGGATCAGGGGCAAGAAGCAAGACTAATGGTTAAAAAAATACAAGCAGGCTGAGTCAAGATAGAATACCATAGCTTATAAACAAATATAATTTGTATATTAAAATGTGTCTTGTTCTTACTAAATTTACTCTAAATAAACCCAGCATACAATACAGGGCATTTCTTACTGGATATTGCATATTCCAGCAAAGTCTATATATCTGTTTTGAATGGATTTTTAAATAAATCCCTCTTTTTATGACTAAAAAGCAGGTTTTAGGCAGACTCACAGTACAAAGACCAAAACCGAATGCAACACTACAATGATGGGAAGGAAACAAAAGCTTGCTTACATTTCCTAGAACTAACATGTGCCATCACGGTTGGTCAACCAAAAATCTATCCTAGACAATATCTGCACTGTGGAGAAGAAATCTTCCTGGCACTGGCACCCGTGGGTCCAATTGCCACACAAGGTGCAAACCACCCGTCAACAGGTTTTTCCCTCTTTGGTCCCCAAAAGGACCTCAGGACAGACAGACAAGGCAGCTCCAGGAGATGTCAGGAGCGGGCAGACTCATTCCAATTCTCTTCCAAAGACCAAAAACCACCACGGTAAGGAATTCACCCTCAGCAAAATGCAGGTGGGAACAAGTACACACATGTGTTTCTTTGGAGAAGAGATTGATTCATTTCTTCCTCTTATAAAACATAAATAAAAAACATTTAAAAAAAAAGACCTGAGCTCAAAAAGGTGAGAAAATCCAGAAGCGCTTTGCCAGCAGGGAAAACCAACAATCTTCAGGTAGTTTGGCGCAATGTGCCATGTGTTTTATATCCTGTCCTCCTACGTGCAACTACTGGCCTACACGAGCAAAAGCAGTAAAATGAGAAATTATGATGGCTATTGAACACCATTCACATATTCACAGTATCGCATCCGATGTCAATTAGCACATGTGTTTACGTAATTGTTATACAAGGGGAAAATCTACAGTGTTAAACAGCCCTCAGATTCACATTTCTGGACGGGCTTTGTTTTGTGAAGTGTTTAGCACACATAAAATCAAATCCATGGGAAATCCGTTTGGCTAGAGATCTTTGATAGACTCATGTTGGGAGAGTTTTTATATGTGGTCAAAATGTGTGGTTTAGATTAAATTTTTCAAGCCAGCTTCTCTTTAGACCTGCATAAAAATAAGCCCTTGGGGTGAAAAATCTGCACATTTGCTGATAGATTTTGATTTAACTGAATAGACAGGTTGAGGAGGAAAATTTTAGAGAAGTGTGCAACCATTTTGCAACTCTCAAAACAAAAATATCTCAGGCCTTTCATATTAAATCTCCTGAACTTTGATATTCTGTAATTGTCAGCTTGCATAAAAATGAAAGGGTTCAATATTGAAAAGAAACTCTGAAACCAATGTTGAATGTCAAATTGGCCTTTTAAAGGTTTTTTTGTTTTGCCTTTCTTTTTTAATCAGAAAAAGTCCAAAATTTCATTTTTGGCTCAGATGATGATCAATTTTTCTTCTACGTATCAGGATCTGCAATAACCCACCAAATCCTCTACTTATCTCCCATTGTGCTTACTTCTGTAAAAAATGTAGCCCTTCAAGCTACAAAATGATAGAGGAAAATCAGAGAACACACAATAAAGTCTATAAAATTATGAACAGTATAGGGAAAGCAAATAGAAAAGAATTAGTCATTATTTCTCACAGCATAAGAACTAGGGTACACCCAATTACAAGGCAGCAGGTTTAAAATAGCCTGTAAGAAACACTTTTACAAAGAATAACTAAATTATGCAACTTTCTGCACAGCATGTTGCAGAGGCCAGGAATATAAATGGATTTGAAACACAATTAGACAAATTCACAGTAGAGGTCTACAGAGGACTGCCCAAGCATCATGATCCAGCACAGCCTCTGGTTTGGGAAGTCCCTAATGCACTACCCAGCCAGGGCTGGGGAGGGGAGAGGTTCCTCTCCATGCATGTCCATCCTGATAACACTACGGTGATGCACAGTCACGCCGGGACTGTAACGTCACATTTGCAAAGGGAGAATGTCCACAACACAATATCACAGGCACTTGTGGGTTGCTCATGTGGTCTCCTTCCCTGGCTGGGTCCGGCTGGAGATGCTAAGGGAAGGGGCCGACGAGGGCTCCCAGTCAGAGCAGTACCTCCAAACCCCTAAGGGAATCACTCCACTGCCAAATTCATGCTGAGCCCTTGATCCAGACCACACATGCAGTAAAAACAATAGCACTGATGAGTGATTATGTTTCTTTGTCTGTGAAGTACTCATACCAAGGTGCACTTGTGTATCTGGCATGCAACGGTGCTGTATATTAAGGTCTTTATGTCTTTGTCACTTTATGGATATTTAATTGTAGGATAAGCAGAAAAAGAGCAAATTAAAAGAGGGCCACAGGCTGGTTTGACAATGGTGGCAAGAAGTGCCCTGTTCAGCAGTAGGAACAGCAGTGGGAAATCAAGATGGGCACATAAACGTGGCTGAAGTGAGCTGTCTTTAATTGCTGGCAAAGACCAGAGCAGAAATTTTCAGCCATTTCTTCATTTATGGATCCTTACGCTTCCAACAGAGAGGTGACCACCTGTAATAGTGAATTAAAGCCTCCTGACAATAGGCTGTTTTTTGTTGTCTTTCAGGTACCCTTTAGAGAAGCGGCTGAGAAACCCTCTGGGACATGTGGCCCAGTTGGAAGCCTACTGGCACAGGAAGGAGCAAAGGGACAGGAATAGATAGTGTCCAAATCTGGGGTTTAGCTTTGCTACCCCATCTTTCCATTTCCTTTCTAACTGTGGTAAAAGAGTAATTTTAAAAAGCCTTCATTTCCCTTCACAGTTTTAAGGCTAAAAAGGACTATTAGATCATCTGTTCTGACCTTTTACATCTAGAGGCCATCACACTATCTCCAGTTTATGAGTACCTCCATAAAATAACAGCCCATATTAATTTCAATCACCACTGAGGGAAATAAACCTGCTCCAGTCAGAAAAGGGATTTCTCTGAGGTTCACCGTTTGCCGCCATTCACACTCTCCACATTCACATCCTTTCTAATTACTATTACTATTTTTCTTCTGTATATCCATGAATGCATTGTTAAAATACTGGGAAGAGGAGATTAAATTACAGCAGCATTCCATTTTGGTCACACTTTACATAGTAAAAAGGATCTCCAATGGGAAGACTTGGACAGCCTAACCAGACAAGGCAAAAAACAAATACAAAAAAAAAAAAAGGGGGATAAATCACTGCTCTTCCTAGCTCACATAAGTCCAAAGAAATCAAACGACTGGTCAAATGTCACCCCAAAGTTGGTGGCAGAGATGGAGCTGAAACCTACTTTCTCAAGTCAAATCCGGAGTTTTAACTACCAGAACACCCTTCCTCTCCCTTCATTGCTTTCATTTATCATTTCAGGCGAGGCAGACTACATCGAAACGATGGCTTTGTGAAGCATAGAAACACAGTTTTACGGGCAATAAACAATAAATATGAACCTGAGAGATATCTCCAGGAAACCTCCTTAACAAAAAAAGAGTCCCTTTTCCTTTTTTTTTTTCCCCCCAGAAGATGGCAAAAACTCCCTTACTCTCCTGCCTGCATCTCTTTGCCGGGCTCAGCCTGCTGCCAGCCACGCCGCCTCGGCCACGCCAGCTCCCCTGCATGGCACGTTGGCTGCAGGATGGCAGCGAGCACTCCTTCTCCCTGCCAAGATGACAAAGTCCTGGCTGGCTCAGCTGCCTCCTCTGCCAGTGTACCAGAGAATCAGTTGTGCGATTTCATTTAAGCGCTGCTAACTAATTATTAACTGTAGGCTCAGCATTCAGGGTGCAGACAATGGGATCAGCCAGGCACCGCTCCATGGGCAGGGGGACACTGCAGCCAGCACGGGTTTCTTTTTAATTATTGTGCAGTGGAATCAGTCCTGGAGAAGCAAATTGAAAAGTATACAAAATTCTGTTAATAACCATAACAGCTTTCTTTTTTTAGTGTTTTTCTGAGCTCCAGCCCACAGGACCGTCCTTTCAACTTTAACACCAAAACCTGCACACACTTTAAAAAAGGAGATAAATTATTTCATTTTACAGGACTGCTCCACAACAATGATTTATGCAGAGTTAAGCCCCAAACCCATCTCTGGATCCAGAATTCTATGTATTTTGCTTGTGGACCCAGATATAAACTTTGAAGATGACAGATGGTCCTATTTTATGGCATCTCCAGGCAAGACGTAAACCTCCCCACAGGTTGGAAGGGCTCTGTTCTGGACTGAAGTCCAGACTTTGAAGTTTCAGGCCTTTGCTTGGTACTACACTTTGCTTCACATAAAGGCTGAACTCATACTATCTGTGTACCTCCTCTCCTGAGGGATTTGTGCAGGGAAGCGATGACGTTATCTCATCTGGCATTTGTGTCTCACTGGCTCTGTTACTTTTGAACTGCAGAACTACACATTGGATCAGGTTCGCTGTGAAACTGGCTCCAGGCTCATTCAGAAATTGAGTGCATCTTAGCAACACTTAGGATGATTTTCCAAGATGTTTCCTCATTTCTAGCAGCCTATTGATTAAGATATTTCCATCTCAAAGAGACATCAAGTGACATTTTTGTTCAAAATAGTAGAAGGAGAAAAAAAAATAGGGTCTTTTGAAAAAAGCCCTTCATCCTGGAAAAGCTTTGCTCCACACAAGAGAATTCATGAGCATGATCTCTGATTGCTCTGATCTCAGACAGGAGTTGAAGCCTCTCTTCTTCTTCCAGCAGTGGAAACACATAATTTGCATTAGGCAGAGGGGACAGCATCCTACTGGCCTCACCTGAGGTCTTCAGTGTTAAGGAACAGGCCGTTGCAGCGTGGGCTGACCAGCACCCCGGGAAGGCAGCAGCTCCTCCCTAACACAGAGCACATGAGCAAGGACTAGCATAGCCAGAGATCTTTAGCAGGTCTCTTGGCAAAGCTTAGAGAAAATGGGTTGCTGTATCTCACAGAGCAAGCGCATGTCAGGGTCTGCAAGTGAACTCAGCCCTTTGGTGTGGGAGCTTGGTGCTGTACCTGCAACTAAGCCCTTCCTGCAAATGGAGACATCAGAAGGAGATGACATTCCCCAGGGGCTGGCAAAACGTTAACAGCCGACTCCACTCAGGAAACCTCTCTCTCATGTCTGAGTGGCATTCTATTTTTAGAATATATTTTAAAATTAAGATTTCTTTTTCTTTCCACTTTCAAGACCTTGGTAGTGCTTTTTGACTAAGCAGTTATTAAAAATAAGGAAGATATAGCCTTGTACCTGAGTAATATTTCTTCCCCAATATTACTCAATTTACCCGTGCAATAGTCCCTCCTCTTCTTCCTCAAGCCTTCTGATTTCAAGTCACATTTTGATCCAGTTCCCCATGCTCCTAACACTCTGCTTTGCTCCCACGCAGGTTGGCATGCAGCAGGGACACCCAGTTCATGCAGGCTCCCTTCCCACATCTCGCCCATGGCTGCAGTGGGAGGAGGAAAGAATCCTCTAAACCGACGGTAGGAAGCACTAATTCCTTTTCAGGCTATACCAGGCTCTTATAGCCACGATTTCTTACATCCATCCATGGCGAGGCATTGTGGGATATTGTGTTTGACTCTGAACTGTGTTCTAGGATGACGTTTATTATGATACATAATGTGAATAAAGGATGAAACTGTACACGGCATGCTGATTTGCTACTGTCATCTGTGATGATAGGCTCTAGTTTATACCTCAAATGAATTTCATATGGATGGTACCAATGCTACCAAGTGCTGCAGAGGTGTATTTTACAAAGCTGCCTGGGCCTGGCATGAAGATCATGCCACTTTAAACAGCGAATCTGTTATTGTGATGTTTGCGAGGGGAGAACAAGTGGGAAGTCACTTTCAAGTGCAGCTCAGTGCTCTTTTAATGAGGAATGGGGTCTTCTTCAGAGTCAGCCAACTACTGAGGAGGAGCTGACACCCTTAGTAGTCAACATCCTCAAAACAGCTGACAGCTCCAGATAAATCAGTTTGTGTACTTCCTCCCCTTCTCATATCACTTGCAGTGACAGGAAAGCACTAATTTCCTTTGAGAGGGAGAGAGATGGATGCACGTGTGCATCCTGGGCACGTTGATCCTTCGGTGTAAAATTAACAAAAACAGAGGCTGGGGAGAACTGTGAACAGGCACAGCACTTTGTCAAGAGGAAGGGTTTGCCATAGTATGGCCTCGTATTCATCATACGTTAATTTACAAATATGCATACAGCAGAGTCACAGTGCATCGGCCCCTGGAAGAAGAAGCTATGACAAACGCAGTGTGTTTGGTGAACTGGCTGCCCAGTTCACAGCTATAATTTTCCCTCACACAGCATAGGACTTCATCCCAAGGGGGCTGGCACATGGAACATGGCATCAGCTACATGCACAAGTGTCACTTAAGCATATGCTTGGTCCTAGTCCTGGACATGGCCCAGCCAGGATGTACAGCCGGGCAGGAAGGAGCTCTCTGACACCCTCACCCCTGAATGGGACTACCCCAGTAAGAGCAAATGCAATTTCCAGGCGCTGAAAGGCTGCAATTGCAGACTATAGTCCCAATCCTACACCTGAACGATCCTGTGTCTGAACGTGTCTGGGACCTGCGGCAACTTTTCAGGCTGGTCAGGAGGCACTCACTTGTTTATCAGTTGCTCACTGCAATCAATAGGGAGCTAAGTACTGCCTGTACCCTCTTGCATAGACAATTCTCGCCGCACACTTCCTGAATTCATTACTCTGACACTGTCACATGGCTAAATGATGTTATAAAAATTAGATACTGCAAGCCGTTAAAAGCATTGCACGCTCGTTGAAATGAAACCCACTGAAGAAACCCTCCAGATAAAACCATCAAGAAATTTCTCCCCAGTAGGCAATGCAGTTCACAACTTTCCCCTAGGCACAGAAACCTCACGTGGCAGTTTCAGCAGGGCTGGTTGCCATTCGTTTTGTGTTGTTACTTCTGAGAGTCATCTCATCCCACTGTTCTCACTGAACTGTGAGGAAACTCTCACGTTTCCAGACAGGCTCTGACACAAGGTGAGCTGAAACAAGGCAGAAATGAAAGAAAGACACCTAACCTGTTTAAACAGGAAAGTGAACTGCTCCCTGTGACCCTGTTTCAGGGAGGATCTTGCCCAAAAAGCAGACATGCGCTGTCCAGGGCTGAAGAGAGGCTGACTCCGCTGCTTGATGCACACTGTATTTCAGCTGCATTTAAGTGTCCCTCTCCTGCACAAGGACCTTTTAATGAAAAGAAAAAAAAAAAAAAAAAAAAAAGAAGAAAAAAAAAACCCACAAGCAAACCACTCTCCAAAAATATGGATGAGAATCTGAGTTTTAAGGTCTCTCAACTTCTCCCTTCCTAAGCAGACAGTAACTGCAGTGTCACTGTGATGCATCAGATTACGTTTGTTAAATCACTGCCTATTTCATAATTTATATAATGGGATACAATTGGTGTGATCAGATGAGACAAACCACAGCGATGACGTGTCACAGCAAGAATGTCTAAAGGGAGGTATATGCCTGACAACCATTTAAAAACACTTATACATTTAAATTTTGAAATAAATATGTATAACTATATAAGCAAACATAAAACTATAAATATATCTATACATGCATGCATGTGTGCACACACATGTATAATCACATACACATGCTCCTGTGATTTTCCAGGTAAACTACCACCACGTGTTGTATGTTATCCTAGGGCACTGAGAGAAAAGCTGAAACCCACCACTGGGGTCAGAGGATTGTTAAACCAATTTCTCCTGGACCAGAAATCCAGAAAGCCGCTCCATGCATGGGCTCCCACGCACGTGGCGAGCACCGGCGCAGCCCAAATACGGGAAAGCTCAGCTGCACAGAGCCTCACAAAACGAACAAGGATGTTTCAGAGGGAGGAGGTCAGGACCAAGGCTCCCTGTTTTTTGCTTAACTTCTTGTGCTAAGCTCTCAGGAGCTTGCACCCTTTCAAAACCCCTGAGGTTGCACAGTACACGAGAGACGCTGCCCCTGCGCAGCCAGGTTGCCCTGCAAGTGGCAATACCTGCTTGGGTGACACATCTTTGAGGAGAAAGCACTCACTTTCATTCCAGTTTCATACTACGCTGGGTTGTTTCTTTCTTGGTCCGTTGAGTATTTCTCTGGAAAAGCTCTTTTGTATGTAAATAACTATTAGATGCTTTTTTTTTTTTTTGTAAAGCAAAGAAAACTTATAAAATAAAGCAGACAGAATTAATTTATATAAAAAATTGAGGGCTTAAACATAGCCAATAAATTACAATAAACTGTCCACAGTGAACAATGCCACCAGATGACCATAATGGAGATCCACTGCTCTTGTGCTTTTATTGAAAGAACAAAGCACTGCAATTAAATGTAAAATCCGGTAATATGTTATCGTACCTTAAGCATCCTTTTCTCATTCACTGAATACTGTCCTCTGATTTAATTGAAGCCTCTGGTCCCTTTGAGACAGCAATAGTCCTCACTCTAGGCCAAGTTTAGCATTTCATTATTTAGTAATCTGAGATGGAGTCATGCTATTGACTCTCAAGCAATCCTCTTTGCTTCTTATAACAAAAAGGATGCCCACAGAAATAACTGATACCACATTCTACTCTCTAGTAAATCGTCCCTTAGTGGATTGTGAAAAGAGGTTTTTGATTTAGACTTAAGAATAACAGGAGTTGGGTATATTTTTTACTGATGACCCCCATATGGCATGTCCATAGCCCATT
>NW_010132970.1:94724-103891 GCF_000699245.1 Pterocles gutturalis | reverse complement strand
TGCTGGCCTAAAGGCATTTTAGCAGCTAAAATGAGTGACTAGAGGCTTTCCAGGTTTTGTTATATATATTCAGTATATAAGTGATGCCTTCATACAGGAAAGTCATTTTTTTCTATAGAACAACTCACTGTAGACCTGATCCGGCCAAGAGCCAACACTCTCCTCCCTGGTATCAGGCAGCCATCGGTGCTTAGCACCTCATAAAGGCAATCAGCAACTTGCAGATTCATTAGGGCTTTGCAGGCTGGAAATGGGCTGAAGCTGTGTGGGGTGTTTTCTTTGTTAGAGGAAACAACCCAGGCAAGTCAGGTACCGGATCCAGCGCTGAGGCCCCCGCGTCCCTCCGAGGCTGAGAATAGTGTTAACCAGTTTCCAAGCTCTGAAACACCCTCGTCTTGGGAGAGCCCCTGATATGCTCCAGCCTTCAGGGTTTTCATCCTTCCCTGCTGCAAGTGGAGCTTTGCTCCCTGTAGATTGCCCGTGAACAGGCTGTGCTGTAGCTGCAGCCCCAGCTCCTCGGCTGACTGCCCAAGCTTCACTGAAACTGCCCACGCAGAAACAACCCTGGTCGCAGGGATGCTGTACGTGTCCAGTCACTCCTCTGCCACCTCCCCATCAGCCTCGCAGCCACCAGCCAGGGCTGTAATAGAGCCACGGACAGAATCGTGGACACATCCTGCGTACCCTTCCCTCTTCCCTTCATGCAGAATGCTGCACAGGGATGTCCTAAGCCACCGGCTCTCCCCGAGGGCTCCCAGCAGGCTGGGGAGTGCCGGAGGGCTGAGCCTATTCTGCTTTTCCATCAGGATCATCACACTGCACTTACACAACTGCATGGGGCGATAGTCACCTCCTCCTGCTTTTTGTCCATTTGCAAGGAGCATCCCTCTCTTCCCTCGCTAACCCCCTCCAGTACTTTGTGGTCCTGGAAGGACTCAGTGCATAGACCCCACTGCCAGCTTCCTCTTCACCATCATCTAAATGTACTCCTCAGCTTCCACAAAGTGTTGTAACACTATGGCAACTGGGCAGGTCTTGCTGTACCCACAAAACGCACCCGTCCATCTGTCCTGAAGTCAACAGCACCGTGCTCAGCACAAGTGTGCTGGGAGCAGCTTGCACTGCTGCACAGCAGGCACCACCAATTGGGCAGTGAATGCACTAAATCCGCAGAATTGGTGAAATGACTCACTTGTTTCAGGAGGGGGAGTTTCACAGGCGGAGGCCATGTGCCAGTTTGTAGGGTGGCTTCAACATGCAATAAACTCCGCTAATTCCTCTCACTGAATGTGTAAGAGAGAACTGGGCACAGTTTACAAGAGGTGATTTATTATGGGCTCACCACCGTACATATTAAATGACCAGTGCTAATAACAAATGCGGGCACATGAACTCAGTGATCCCGTACACTGCCGGGAAGCACACCCTGTCCACTCGCTTGGGTTCAACTCGTTGGTCCGGGCCTGGGGAAAATTTAAAGCTGGTTAGCACAGAGAGGAGTCGTATAGATGTAGGGGTGCATCTAGAATTAGGACATCAGCCCTCCTGCAAGCCAACCCCACACACAACAAAAGTCAAAAAGCAAAGATTGCCCTAACGCCTCCTTATTTTCACACTCTAGAACTTCTCGCTCCCCAGAGTACTGAAAAAAAGTGAATTTTCACTAACTTTGGAAGACCAATGACCGATGGTCAGAAGTGGCTGTTTCCTCTGGAAGTCTGCACCATCGTTCCCAGGCAATGCAAACACAAAGCTAAGCTGGGGAAATGAAGTTCCCCGCAATAAACTCACACAGTTCCCATTAATATTAATATGAATTACACAGACGTATTGAGAAATCGACCCCTTGCAGGGCTGAAAACCTTGTAGCCCTGACCTAAACCTATAAGCCTGCACTCAAACTCATCTGTATATAATTCTGTAATCTATTTGCCATATTAAATATTTCAAATTAAAAAGTGCCAGGGTCAGAGCCAAAACAACACATTATATGGGATAAGATTTTAATTCAGCCAGTACTGGGAGAGACATGGGGAAGGAGGAGAAATCCCTGCAAATTATTTTGCATTTTGGGAGAGTTATTTGACCAACCCCTTCCAGGGCACTTTTCCATGAGTTTTGTTTGTTTGCTTCTCTTCTCCCAGTACTCAAATTATCTCCAGGTCCTTAGATCCATTAGACTAATTAATATTAAGAGCATATGCATATGCAAATTAGGCCATGGTGCCCATATATTTCACTTTACATGACAGCTTGAAGCGTAGTTGTGCGAGTCAATCAAATGCCACAAATTTGCTATGCACAAGAGATCATTAATATTAATTGGGGCATGGGCACTGTGCAGTAGCCCATACCACCATTAGAAATGGACCCCTCGCTTTAATTGTTCAGCATATTCTTTTTTTTTTTTTTTTTAAACAGTGCCTATGGCCTGATTAAAATATGTATTATTTTTCCCAGGTAGTCTTCAGAACAGCATCAGAATTGTATTAAAAAATACAGAGCAGACCTTTTCTAAGACAGATGGCACACAATGAGGTTAAAAAAAGTATCTTCAGATCCAACCAGCAAGAACAAAAAAAAAAATTGCTTGCATTGTTGTTTTCATTATCTTGCTTCTGTCATTTCATGAGCTTTGTATCTTGCAAGGAAAGAAAGAAGGGAGAAAAACTGTGAAATTAATCTTTTGTGCATGGCCTGATAAAGAAGAGACATGCTCAGACAAAAGATAGACTGAGAGAAGGTACCGTGATTGATGACTAAAGTAAAGGTGTCAGAAGAGTATTATGTAAATTACTGGAGGCACAGACCATTTCAGAGAGAATGAGAGGGAGAGGGGAAGGCAGGGAGAGAGAAAAAAAGGACTGCAGAGTCGATGTCACCAAGACACTGGTCCCCAAGCGCCAATTTCTTGCCATCTTTCATCTGCTCAGACAAGCTCACCTCACTTTCTATTTGGTTTGCACAATGTAACAAAGGAGGAAAAAAACTGTCAACATTAGCATGAATACAGCCCAAAAGCAAGGTTCAAGCTCGCAGCATCTGAAGTGAATCAGTGAGATGGGAACTTTAAGGTAGCCTCGGTGCTTGTATGCGTGCCTGTGCAAGGCGACTGCTCAGAGCCAATTTGCTTTTCATTTTGTGCCAGAATCTGGATTCAGATAGACAGCTCCAGGGCCTATCTCTGTGTTTAACATCCAGCTTGATACCCCTCTACCTTTGCACGCACCACGCCACGCATGTTCATCCAACACACACACTCATCTCTGCGGTGCTAGCAGCCACCTTCAGGACAGCCCAGACCTGCCCCTATTGCTCTTCTGCTAGTGCAGCTTTTTTAATAAAATTCCTGCCCATGTCCACACGCTGGATAGAAAGAGGAGGCATAGACAAGAGAGCTCACATCTACTAAACTCTACCCAGAAAACCTGTTCTTGCCGCTGACACAACCACACACGACAGCCCCCGGTACAGCCCATCTCTGCTGCTCTCGTCTCCTCTGCGCACCAAGAAGTGTGGCTGAGCAGAGCTTATCCAGTGCCTGCCACAAACTTCCAGAAGGAATTAATGAAAGCACAGTTCAAACCAATTTATACCGAGCAAAAAATATGTTTGGGCTCCCATTCCTCATCCTTCTGGCAGAGAACCACCCCTGGTTTTCACATCCCAAGAGGATGATGTAGTTAATAGCAGGGACAGTAAAAAACCATTTTTGTACTTTCACCTTTCTGAAAAAGAACTCCAAGGGAAAATGCAACAGGTTTTCAGGGATTTTTCCCTTTGTTCCTAACTTTATGATTAATCTGGGTCCTGCTTTAAAACCGATTATTACGTATTGTCTTTTGAGTTTCACCTCTGTCATATTTTTGCCCCTATTTAATTCAATCAGTGGCTTTTATTCAAAAACTTCAAAACCAACTGAAATGGTCACCTATCACCTCCACGTAACAAGTGAAAAGAGCATTCAAGGGGAAGAAAATACTAAATTGGTGTTTGATGAAATGCACTATTCCACTCCACATGTACTCCTGGTACACGAGGCTTCAGGTACATGGCTTAAATAACTACCCTGAAACCCACCCTATAGGGTGAATCCCTGGTTTTAAGATGAGAGGAGAAGAGAGAAGAGTGAGCTGAGAGGGCAGCATCCCTTAGTCACATCATTCCTGAGAGCCAAATGCTGTATCCAGACATGGCGATCTCCAGCTCAACCATGTCAACTTCACTCTGCATTTGTCCTGCTGCAACAAAGAGCAGCGCATGAATCACATCCTCCTTGCAGAATACAGAATTGCATGTGCCCACCAAGCCTTAATTCTCATCCAGCATGTGCACCCACTGTTGCAGGAAGGGAGGGGAGTTGTCCTCCCCCTTTCCCTTGCTGCTCCTCCTGCTGTACTGGGGCAGGATTCAGGGGCAAAGATGGCAAACCTGGCACAGCCCCTGGCAGGAATCCCTTCAGTACAGAGCACAACTGTGCAAATAAAACTGCTTTCCAACTTTCTTCCTTCAGATTCAGTCAGCTATCACATGTCTTTCATTTAGAGTGTTGACATTGAAATGAGCTTTAATAACAAATTGTTTCAATTTTGCATCCCCTGTAAGTTCTGTTGGCCAGGCAGGGCAGTCCATGGAAAAGACGTGAATTTCTTCTCATCGAATTTTTCAATTTTCCACTCTTTTTTTGCACCATGAGTGCAACAGTTGGAAGAAATTTAAAATCCAAAGAGGCAGCTATTTCTAGACCATCAATTTGCCCCTTAAAGAGTGAAATGATAAAATGAGTGAAAAAAAAAAAAAAACTCAATGTCCTGGGCACTAAGCTCTGTGCAAATCAGTTTTTAAAGTATCAGCGAATTCACATTTTAAAGAATACTTTAGTTTGCAAGACTGAAATTCTTTTTAAAAAGAAACTCTCAAAGGAAGTTGTCATTTTAGGCTGCACAAACCAAAACCCTTCCAAAATCAGGTGCTTAGAAAAAAAATTGAAGCACTTTAATAATTTAAATTGCTCCCCTTTGCACATGCCCAGAACCCAAATCCCTTTTCTAACTGAAGTGCTTATATAAAAATTTGACAGCTCTTATAATTTTAAATTGCTCTACACTGAGTATGCCCAGAACCTTGATCACTTCCAAATTCAAGGGCTTATAAAAATTTGAAGCACTCCAATAATTTTAAATTGCAATGCACAGTGCAGAGTGATTTAAAATTATTGGACTGCTTCAATTTTTTTAAAAGGTCTTCAATTTGGAAGTGAGTCAAGCAGCATTCTAATATACAGTAGTTTAAGACATACTGTACTGATCTAAAACTTAACATCTAAAAATAATGAAAATTAAACCAAACACACTATTTTAAAAGTGAGGACGGTTTTCCCAAACACACCTAGGAAATCCAGAAAACCACAATTTCTGATTGCTCAGTCCTCCTTTGCAAATGAGTAAAGAGTAAAGGAGGAGACACTCAAGATGAAACCACAGATGTAAGATCAGCTCCAAACTCTGGGCTGGACACCACAAAAGTCCTCCTAGAAGCACCGGAGAAAGGTGGGCTGGAGCAGAGCAGGGTGGGAAGGTACTCACACTGTGGGAACCTACTGATGACAGTCTGCCACAGGCAGGCACGGTCAACAGGCATCCCACCATCCACAGCGTGGCATTTGCCCCCACCAAACCATTCCCTTCTTTTTTGAGAGGTGCAGAGGAGTCATCCGGCAGGGTCAGACCTTGTGCTGACACCCCGGTGGGGGACAGCCACGGCAAAGACTGGACAGGGCCCTGTGGTCCCCTATTGCAGGGAAAGTGAGGGATGGGTTTAGACTATTTACAGATCTGCTGGTCATAGACCACCACTTTTTTTGTATGGTGTTTCTGTTTCCTCTTAAAACCATATGCTTTCTACTGGGGACTCACAGCAAGTGTCCCATGCATGGTTCAAAGCACTGGCTCCCCACTGCTTTCCTTCATGAAGAGTGGAAATACATAATTTCCACTAGGTTTAGTGTTAGACACTGGCTCTGTAAGTCTTTCTGGCAGCTATTCGCTTCCCTTTAAAATCCTTCCCTTTTTTGGAGGTGATTTATATTAATAAACTGTTTTGGATCAGAATTGGCATGATACATAAAATCCATGCCTGTTTGATATTTCTGTTGTGTATGCTTAATTTGAATGGTGGGAGGGAAGAAGACAACGCTGTTTAGCTGGCTGGAAGTCTTTTTTTGTTCCAGACATGCAAGTCTCTTCCCAGAAGTCAACCGTAACTATTACAGAGTTTCTTCAAAAAAATCAGTTTTGACATCCTGAAGACAAGGAACGAAAAGAGACTTGAAGTCGCCACATTTTCCGTGCATTCATGAACATCTGCAATGTAAAATTGTTTCACAACAGGAGATAGGCTCTATTTCATCTTATAACAAGTTGGGAATCTTGTCTATTTGTAGCTTATTCAGTCTGTTTGATACTAGGGACATCATGTTTTCGGATGCAAGCTTCATTTTGAAGGTGGGGTCTTGTGGCCTTCTCTGTTGTCTTTTGTTTCTTGTTAAGTTAAAACTCACAGGAGATGACACAAAGAGTCCTTATGCCGAGCTCCAGGCTAATAAAGGAGGCTTGTTAAATCTTGATTATCTATTCAAAACGAGCATCCTTGGACAAACAGAGAGATGGCACCTAGGGCAGCGCAGTTTCTAATGTGAATTCCTGGAAGAGAGAAACTGTTCAAGTAAGGATCAGCTGGAGTGAGTCAAACAAGCACAGGAAGTTTGGGAAGGAAAGCCAAGCAGAGACATTTTCAGAACAGAGTGGTCCCTTTTAATACTGGGACCAACTAAAGAAGAAGGTAAATTATTTTGCAGGAGATAGGAAAATACCTGGGACTGGGAAGGAAAACCAGTATAGAACTCCTTAAATAGCTGGGATGCTCCCAGGTCCTTGGGGATTCAGGAGGTCAACACGAGTCCTGAAAGGCAGTGGCAGGTAGAGAGCACTTTGCTCAGACTGCCAGTAGCTTAAAAGCTCATAGATACATACAGCAAGACATGGCACAGCAGCTCACAAATGGTACGGATGGGGATTTCCACCTGAGCCATGTTACTCACTCATCTGCACTCACCAGCAGCATGATCTATTTTATAATCTAACACAGTCCATTAAACAAATGTTGCAACTTTTTCTTTCATGTTCACAAAGCTTTTTTCTCATTCTTTGAATTTGCATCTCTCTGGTCAGAATAATTCATCCTATGGAGCAGGGTCAGCGCAAGAAGTTCCCACTGCAGTGTGTTAAAGATAAATGGTGTCCACCTACGGTCCTACATGACTAACTTGCACTTTTACACAACAGATTCACGATTTATCATGTAAAAGGTATCTGCTTTGAAAAAAAATGGTGCGAAGAGGTTTTATTCAATAGGCTGTAATGGTGAGCTGTTATGGTCTATCAGGTGGATAATGTGCATCTTAAAATACTGTGTAAATACATATTTCTATAATAGCCTGTTCCATTTCCAAAGGAGTCATTGCAGCCTGCATTTGAAGTGAAAAGGAGCTCATGGGAGATGGGCTGTGGCACTTTTTTCCCTCAGCAGGAGGTGGGCAATGACAATTTTTCCTGAATTAGAGAGGAAAAATATTATTTTCTGATTCAAATGAATAATAAAAAACAATGGAAAGTAGCAGCTCAGAGAACTTTGACTGGAAGGAAGGAAGGTAAGTGTTAATGTGATGAGAGCACTGAGAAAGCATTGCTCTCTCCTACAGTCAACACATTTCCTTGCTCTCCAACTGAGATGGCAGCATTACATGAATGTTCTCTGTATTTTCTTCCCAAGAGCTGATAGAATTATTTGTTGTGAATAACATTCATAGAAGCTTTGATCCTGAAAATGCTTATGTATGAGAGCAACTAGACACCTGAGAGTAGGGGGTATTTATATTGCACAAGCATATCCTCAAGTCCTACAGATATACTCATTATTGAAAAGTGCCTATTAACATGGCTCCAAATTAGACAGTTTTGCTGGCTCGCAAACAGCTGCGTCAGATTATCAGCCATTTGTGATGTGTGATCTGTGATCCAAGTTAGACAGAAACTCTTCGTTTCAGCTTCCTGACCAGACAACTGGGAGTTCCAAAGCAATGGATAAAGATCCAAAACTAAAACAACGCATAGGAAGAGTGGGGTGGAATTCCCAGAACTGGCCAAGTTTCTCCCTAGTCTCTGAACAGAAAGAAGCCATGGCCTGGGACCACATAAATAAAAGCAAGACAGATCAAATGTTTTTGTTCAAGAAGTCCAAGCGACTTAAGTTGACTCTTTTTTCTACCATAGAAGACTAAAAGACCCTGCACAGGTTTTCCTGAACAACCTGCAGGGACCGGCACACGCTGACCTGCAACATCAGCTCTTACTTTTCCCTTCCTCCTCTACAAACCCCTGCGTGACCCACCTCTCCAATGGGCTGACAAACACATATCTGAACACAAAGACCTGCGAGCCAGGAAGAAATGCAGAGTGAGAGCCAAACAGCATACTTCACTTCTCTGCCTATGCCTGCATTTTCGTATTTACACTCTGTGGCATCCCTCATGCACAGCACATATATAATCCTTTAGTGTAGTGCTGTAAAAGGATTCTCTATTATTTGCAATTATTTCCTAATTTGGCCAATATGAGAGGTTATTGCTGCTGAAAAGAATGAATAAAAGCATATCTGAGGCAAAAGAAGTGCTAGTAGTAAAGTTTAAAAAGAGCACAGATGAGGAGTAATAACCTCAGAAGTCAAGGCCTGGAGTACTTAAAACAAGTAAAAAGACATTACAGAGCAAAAGAACAGAGCCAGAAGGAACTTTTGTTACAGCACCCAACACTACATGCAACTTCTCAGGTCCCTCGGTGCTAACTCTGGGAGCACTCCCAGCAAACTACCCCAATGTCAAGGAAACAGGGTTGATTTACAACTTCTTCTTCCCCTGCAAGGCTTCAGGTGAATGTCTTTTCTGACTTATCTGAAAGTAACCAGGAAATTCACGGAATATAAGCTCACAAATACTGGAAGCCCACAGAGAAAAAAAAAAAATCAGGGCTCACCATTTAAGACAGAAGAAAGCAGTTTGGACACAGACAGCGTTCATGAACAAAGGACCACAAAGTTGATGGCTTTCAGTT